>NW_027275635.1:0-54000 GCF_030028105.1 Mobula birostris | reverse complement strand
GTTTTATGTAGAGAGATGGAGAGGACGGCACTGTTTTTTTGTAGAAAGTTGGAGAGGATGGCACTGGTTTTATGTAGAGAGACTGGGAGGACGACACTGGTTTTATGTAGAGAGATGGGGAGGACGACACTGGTTTTATGCAGACAGATGGGGAGAACGGCACTTGTTTTATGTAGATAGTTGGGTAGGACAGCACTGGTTTTATGTAGTTAGAAGGGGAGGACGGCACTGGTATTATGTAGAGAGATGGAAAGGATGGCACTGGTTTTATGTAGATAGATGGGGAGGACGGCACTGGTATTATGTAGATAGATGGGGAGGATGATACTGGTTGTATGTACTTAGTTTGGGAGGACGGCACTGGTTTTATGTAGTTGGATGGGTAGGATGGCACTGGTTTTATGTAGACGGGTGGGTAGGACGGCACTGGTTTTATTTAGAGAGATGGGGTGGGTGGCACTGGTTTTATGTCGATAGATGGGTAGGACGGCAATGGTCTTATGTAGATAGATGAGGAAGATGGCTCTGGTTTTATGTAGAGAGGGACAGGACGGCACTGGTATATGTAGTTAGATGGGGAGGATGGCACTGGTTTTATCTAGTTCGTTGGGTACGACGGCACTGGTTTTATCTAGATAGATGGGGAGGACGACACTGGTTTTATGCAGACGGATGGGGAGGACGGTACTGGTTTTATGAGAGAGATGGAGAGTACGGCACTGGTATTATCTATATAGATAGGTAGGGTGGCACTGGTTTTATGTAGATAGATGGGTGGGACGGCACTGGTTTTATGTAGATAGATGGGCAATACTGCACTGGTTTTATGTAGATAGATGGGGAGGACAACACTGCTTTTATGTAGAGAGATGGAATGGACGGCACTAGTTTTATGTAGTTAGATGAGGAGGACGGCACTGGTTTTTTGTAGTTAGATGGGTAGAATGGCACTGGTTTTACGTAGACGGGTGGGTAGGATGGCACTGGCTTTATTTAGAGAGATGGGGTGGATGGTACTGGTTTTATGTTGATGGATCAGTAGCACGGCACTGGTTTTTGTAGATAGATGGGTAGGACGGCACTGGTTTTATGTAGATAGATGGGGAGGATGGCACTGGTTTTACATAGATAGATGGGTGGGATGACACCGGTTTTATGTAGATAGATGAGTAGGACGGCACTGGTTTTATGTAGATAGATCGGTGGATGGCACTGGTTTTCTGTAGATAGATGGGTAGGACGGCATTGGTTTTATGTAGATAGATGGGGAGGATGGCACTGGTTTTATGTAGATAGATGGGTGGACAGCACTGTTTTTTTGTAGATAGATGGGGAGGACGGCACTGGTTTTATGTAGATAGGTGGGTAGGATGGCACTGGTTTTATGTAGATAGATGGGGAGGACAGCACTGGTTTTATGTAGATAGATAGGTAGGACGGCAATGGTCTTATGTAGATAGATGAGGAAGATGGCACTGGTTTTATGTGGAGAGATGGAGAGGACGGCACTGGTATTATGTAGTTAGATGGGGAGAACGGCACTGGTTATACGTAGATAGATGGGTAGGACGGCACTGGTTTATGTAGATAGATGGGTAGGACGGCACTGGTTTTATGTAGAGAGATGTTGAGGACAGCACTGCTTTTATGTAGATGGATGGGGAGGACAAAACTCGTTTTATGTAGAGAGATGGAGAGGACGGCACTGGTTTTATGTAGTCAGTTGGGGAGGGTGGCACTGGTTTTATGTAGAGAGATGGAGAGGACGGCACTGTTTTTTTGTAGAAAGTTGGAGAGGATGGCACTGGTTTTATGTAGAGAGACTGGGAGGACGACACTGGTTTTATGTAGAGAGATGGGGAGGACGACACTGGTTTTATGCAGACAGATGGGGAGAACGGCACTTGTTTTATGTAGATAGCTGGGTAGGACAGCACTGGTTTTATGTAGTTAGATGGGGAGGACGGCACTGATATTATGTAGAGAGATGGAAAGGATGGCACTGGTTTTATGTAGGTAGATGGGGAGGACGGCACTGTATTATGTAGATAGATGGGGAGGATGATACTGGTTTTATGTACTTAGTTTGGGAGGACGGCACTGGTTTTATGTAGTTGGATGGGTAGGGTGGCACTGGATTTATGTAGACGGGTGGGTAGGACGGCACTGGTTTTATTTAGAGAGATGGAGAGGATGGCACTGGTTTTATCTAGATTGATGGGGAGGACGACACTGGTTTTATGCAGACAGATGGGGAGGACGGTACTGGTTTTATGAGAGAGATGGAGAGTACGGCACTGGTATTATCTATATAGATAGGTAGGGTGGCACTGGTTTTATGTAGATAGATGGGTGGGACAGCACTGGTTTTACGTAGATAGATGGGCAAGACTGCACTGGTTTTATGTAGATAGATGGGGAGGACAACACTGCTTTTATGTAGAGAGATGGAAAGGACGGCACTAGTTTTATGTAGTTAGATGAGGAGGACGGCACTGGTTTTTTGTAGTTAGATGGGTAGGATGGCACTGGTTTTACGTAGACGGGTGGGTAGGATGGCACTGGTTTTATTTAGAGAGATGGGGTGGATGGTACTGGTTTTATGTTGATGGATCAGTAGCACGGCACTGGTTTTTGTAGATAGATGGGTAGGACGGCACTGGTTTTATGTAGATAGATGGGGAGGATGGCACTGGTTTTACATAGATAGATGGGTGGGATGACACCGGTTTTATGTAGATAGATGAGTAGGACGGCACTGGTTTTATGTAGATAGATCGGGTGGATGGCACTGGTTTTCTGTAGATAGATGGGTAGGACGGCATTGGTTTTATGTAGATAGATGGGGAGGATGGCACTGGTTTTATGTAGATAGATGGGTGGACAGCACTGGTTATTTGTAGATAGATGGGGAGGACGGCACTGGTTTTATGTAGATAGGTGGGTAGGATGGCACTGGTTTTTAAATAGATAGATGGGGAGGACAGCACTGGTTTTATGTAGAGAGATGGGGAGGATGGCACTGGTGTTATGTAGATAGATGGGTGGGACGGCACTGGTTTTATGTAGATAGATGGGTAGGACGGCACTGGTTTTATGTAGATCGATGGGTAGGACGGCACTGGTTTTATGTAGAGAGATGTTGAGGACGGCACTGCTTTTATGTAGATAGATGGGGAGGACAAATCTGGTTTTATGTAGAGAGATGGAGAGGACGGCACTGGTTTTACGTAGTCAGATGGGGAGGGTGGCACTGGTTTTTATGTAGAGAGATGGCAAGGACGGCACTGGTTTTATGTAGATAGATGGGTAGGACGGCACTGGTTTTATGTAGAGAGATGTTGAGGACAGCACTGCTTTTATGTAGGTAGATGGGGAGGAAAAAACTGGTTTTATGTAGAGAGGATGGAGAAGACGGCACTGGTTTTATGTAGTCAGTTGGGGAGGGTGGCACTGGTTTTTATGTAGAGAGATGGAGAGGACGGCACTGTTTTTTTGTAGAGAGATGGAGAGGATGGCACTGGTTTTATGTAGAGAGATGGCGAGGACGGCACTGGTTTTATGTAGAAGATGGGGAGGACGGCACTGGTTTTATGTAGATAGATGGAGAGGATGATACTGGTTTTATGTACTTAGTTGGGGAGGACGGCACTGGTTTTATGTAGTTGGATGGGTAGGATGGCACTGGTTTTATGTAGACGGGTGGGTAGGACGGCACTGGTTTTATTTAGAGAGATGGGGTGGGTGGCACTGGTTTTATGTTGATGGATCAGTAGCACGGCACTGGTTTTATGTAGATAGATGGTTCGGACGGCAATGGTCTTATGTAGATAGATGAGGAAGATGGCACTGGTTTTATGTAGAGAGATGGAGAGGACGGCTCTGGTTTTATGTAGAGAGATGGAGAGGATGGCACTGGTTTTATGTAGATAGATGGGTAGGACGGCACTGGTTTTATGTAGAGAGATGTTGAGGACGGCACTGCTTTTATGTAGGTAGATGGGGAGGAAAAACTGGTTTTATGTAGAGAGATGGAGAAGACGGCACTGGTTTTATGTAGAGAGATGGAGAGGATGGCACTGTTTTTTTGTAGAGAGATGGAGAGGATGGCACTGGTTTTATGTAGAGAGACGGGGAGGACGACACTGGTTTTATGTAGACAGATGGGGAGGACGACACTGGTTTTATGCAGACAGATGGGGAGAAGGGCACTTGTTTTATGTAGTTAGTTGGGTAGGACAGCACTGGTTTTATGTAGTTAAATGGGGAGGAAGGCACTGGTTTTATGTAGATAGATGGGGAGGACGGCATTGGTTTTATGTAGATAGATGGGGAGGATGATACTGGTTTTATGTAGTTAGATGGGGAGGACGGCACTGGTTTTATGTAGATAGATGGGGTGGACTGCACTGATTTTATGTAGATAGATGGGGAGGACGACACTGGTTTTATGTTAATGGATCAGTAGCACAGCACTGGTTTTATGTAGATAGATGGGTAGGACGGCAATGGTCTTATGCAGATAGATGAGGAAGATGGCACTGGTTTTATGTAGAGAGATGGAGAGGACGGCACTGGTATTATGTAGTTGGATGGGGAGGATCGCACTGGTTTTATCTAGTTCGTTGGGTACGACGGCACTGGTTTTATCTAGATAGATTGGGAGGATGACACTGGTTTTATGCAGACAGATGGGGAGGACGGTACTGGTTTTATGAGAGAGATGGAGAGTACGGCACTGCTTTTATGCAGATGGATGGGGAGGACAAAACTGGTTTTAAGTAGAGAGACGGGGAGGACGACACTGGTTTTATGTAGACAGATGGGGAGGACGACACTGGTTTTATGTAGATAGATGGGTAGGACGGCACTGGTTTTATGTAGAGAGATGGAGAGGACTGCACTGGTATTATGTAGTTAGATGGGGAGGATGGCACTGGTTTTATGTAGACGGGTGGGTAGGACGGCACAGGTTTTATTTGGAGAGATGGGAGGATGGCACTGGTTTTATGTAGAGAGATTGAGAACACGGCACTGGTTTTACGTAGATAGATGGGTAGGACGGCACTGGTTTTATGTAGATAGATGGGGAGGATGGCACTGGTTTTATGTAGATAGATGAGTAGGATGGCACTGATTTTATGTAGATAGATGGGGTGGACGACACTGGTTTTATGTAGATAGATGGGTAGGACGGCACTGGTTTTATGTAGAGAGATAGAGAGGACGGCACTGGTTTTATATAGGTAGATGGGGAGGACAACAGTGGTTTTGTGTAGATAGATGGAAAGGTCGGCACTGGTTTTATGTAGAGAGATGGAGAGGACGGCACTGATTTTATGTAGAGAGACGGGGAGGACGACACTGGTTTTATGTAGAGAGACGGGGAGGACGACACTGCTTTTATGCAGACAGATGGGGAGGGCGGCATTTGTTTTATGTAGGTAGATGGGTAGGACAGCACTGCTTTTATGTAGTTAGATGGGTAGGACGGCACTGGTTTTATGTAGTTAGATTGGGAGGACAACACTGGTTTTATGTAGAGAGATGGAGAGGATGGCACTGGTTTTATGTAGATAGATGGGTAGGACGGCACTGGTTTTATGTAGAGAGATGTTGAGGACGGCACTGCTTTTATGTAGGTAGATGGGGAGGAAAAAACTGGTTTTATGTAGAGAGATGGAGAAGACGGCACTGGTTTTATGTAGTCAGTTGGGGAGGGTGGCACTGGTTTTATGTAGAGAGATGGAGAGGACGGCACTGTTTTTTTGTAGAGAGATGGAGAGGATGGCACTGGTTTTATGTAGAGAGACGGGGAGGACGACACTGGTTTTATGTAGACAGATGGGGAGGGCGGCATTTGTTTTATGTAGGTAGATGGGTAGGACAGCACTGCTTTTATGTAGTTAGATGGGTAGGACGGCACTGGTTTTATGTAGTTAGATTGGGAGGACGGCACTGGTTTTATGTAGAGAGATGTTGAGGACGGCACTGCTTTTATGTAGGTAGATGGGGAGGAAAAAACTGGTTTTATGTAGAGAGATGGAGAAGACGGCACTGGTTTTATGTAGTCAGTTGGGGAGGGTGGCACTGGTTTTATGTAGAGAGATGGAGAGGACGGCACTGTTTTTTTGTAGAGAGATGGAGAGGATGGCACTGGTTTTATGTAGAGAGATGGCGAGGACGGCACTGGTTTTATGTAGATAGATGGGGAGGACGGCACTGGTTTTATGTAGATAGATGGAGAGGATGATACTGGTTTTATGTACTTAGTTGGGGAGGACGGCACTGGTTTTATGTAGTTGGATGGGTAGGATGGCACTGGTTTTATGTAGACGGGTGGGTAGGACGGCACTGGTTTTATTTAGAGAGATGGGGTGGGTGGCACTGGTTTTATGTTGATGGATCAGTAGCACGGCACTGGTTTTATGTAGATAGATGGTTCGGACGGCAATGGTCTTATGTAGATAGATGAGGAAGATGGCACTGGTTTTATGTAGAGAGATGGAGAGGACGGCACTGGTTTTATGTAGAGAGATGGAGAGGATGGCACTGGTTTTATGTAGATAGATGGGTAGGACGGCACTGGTTTTATGTAGAGAGATGTTGAGGACGGCACTGCTTTTATGTAGGTAGATGGGGAGGAAAAAACTGGTTTTATGTAGAGAGATGGAGAAGACGGCACTGGTTTTATGTAGTCAGTTGGGGAGGGTGGCACTGGTTTTATGTAGATAGATGGGGAGGACGGCATTGGTTTTATGTAGATAGATGGGGAGGATGATACTGGTTTTATGTAGTTAGATGGGGAGGACGGCACTGGTTTTATGTAGATAGATGGGGTGGACTGCACTGATTTTATGTAGATAGATGGGGAGGACGACACTGGTTTTATGTTAATGGATCAGTAGCACAGCACTGGTTTTATGTAGATAGATTGGGAGGACAACACTGGTTTTATGTAGAGAGATGGAAAGGACGGCACTAGTTTTATGTAGTTAGATGAGGAGGACGGCACTGGTTTCATTTAGTTCGATGGGTAGGAATGCACTGGTTTTATGTGGACGGGTGGGTAGGATGGCACTGGTTTTATTTAGAGAGATGGGGTGGATGGCACTGGTTTGATGTTGATGGATCAGTAGCACGGCACTGGTTTTATGTACATAGATGGGTAGGACGGCAATGGTCTTATGCAGATAATTGAAGAAGATGGCACTGGATTTATGTAGATAGATGGGTGCGGTGGCACTGGTTTTATGTAGAGAGATGGAGAGGACAGGACTGGTTTTATGTACATAGATGGGTGGGACGGCAGTGGTTTTATGTAGATAGATGGGTAGGATGGCACTGGTTTTATGTAGATAGATGGGTGGGATGACACTGGTTTTATGAAGATAGATGGGTAGGACGGCACTGTTTTTATGTAGAGAGATGGAGAGGACTGCACTGGTATTATGTAGATAGATGGGTGGGACGGCACAGCTATTATGTAGATAGATGGGGAGGATGGCACTGGTTTTATGTAGATACATGGGTGGGACGGCACTGGTTTTATGTAGATAGATGGTTAGGATGGCACTGTTTTTATGTAGATAAATGGGTAGGACGACACTGGTTTTATGTAGAGAGATGGAGAGGATGGCACTGGTTTTATTTAGAGAGATGGGGTGGATGGCACTGGTTTTATGTTGATGGATCAGTAGCACGGCACTGGTTTTATGTAGATAGATAGGTAGGACGGCAATGGTCTTATGTAGATAAATGAGGAAGATGGCACTGGTTTTATGTGGAGAGATGGAGAGGACGGCACTGGTATTATGTAGTTAGATGGGGAGAACGGCACTGGTTTTACGTAGATAGATGGGTAGGACGGCACTGGTTTTATGTAGAGAGATGGAGAGGACAGGACTGGTTTTATGTAGATAGATGGGTGGGACGGCAGTGGTTTTATGTTGACAGATGGGGAGGACGGCCCTGGTTTTATGTAGACAGATGGGGTGGACGACACTGGTTTTATGTAGATAGATGGGTAGGACGGCACTGGTTTTATGTAGAGAGATGGAGAGGACTGCACTGGTATTATGTAGTTAGATGGGGAGGATGGCACTGGTTTTATGTAGACGGGTGGGTAGGACGGCACAGGTTTTATTTGGAGAGATGGGGAGGATGGCACTGGTTTTATGTAGAGAGATTGAGAACACGGCACTGGTTTTACGTAGATAGATGGGTAGGACGGCACTGGTTTTATGTAGATAGATGGGGAGGATGGCACTGGTTTTATGTAGATAGATGAGTAGGATGGCACTGATTTTATGTAGATAGATGGGGTGGACGACACTGGTTTTATGTAGATAGATGGGTAGGACGGCACTGGTTTTATGTAGAGAGATAGAGAGGACGGCACTGGTTTTATATAGGTAGATGGGGAGGACAACAGTGGTTTTGTGTAGATAGATGGAAAGGTCGGCACTGGTTTTATGTAGAGAGATGGAGAGGACGGCACTGATTTTATGTAGAGAGACGGGGAGGACGACACTGGTTTTATGTAGAGAGATGGGGAGGACGACACTGCTTTTATGCAGACAGATGGGGAGGGCGGCATTTGTTTTATGTTGGTAGATGGGTAGGACAGCACTGCTTTTATGTAGTTAGATGGGTAGGACGGCACTGGTTTTATGTAGTTAGATTGGGAGGACAACACTGGTTTTATGTAGAGAGATGGAAAGGACGGCACTGGTTTTATGTAGTTAGATGAGGAGGACGGCACTGGTTTCATTTAGTTCGATGGGTAGGATGGCACTGGTTTTATGTGGACGGGTGGGTAGGATGGCACTGGTTTTATTTAGAGAGATGGGGTGGATGGCACTGGTTTGATGTTGATGGATCAGTAGCACGGCACTGGTTTTATGTACATAGATGGGTAGGACGGCAATGGTCTTATGCAGATAATTGAAGAAGATGGCACTGGATTTATGTAGATAGATGGGTGCGGTGGCACTGGTTTTATGTAGAGAGATGGAGAGGACAGGACTGCTTTTATGTACATAGATGGGTGGGACGGCAGTGGTTTTATGTAGATAGATGGGTAGGATGGCACTGGTTTTATGTAGATAGATGGGTGGGATGACACTGGTTTTATGAAGATAGATGGGTAGGACGGCACTGTTTTTATGTAGAGAGATGGAGAGGACTGCACTGGTATTATGTAGATAGATGGGTGGGACGGCACAGCTATTATGTAGATAGATGGGGAGGATGGCACTGGTTTTATGTAGATACATGGGTGGGACGGCACTGGTTTTATGTAGATAGATGGTTAGGATGGCACTGTTTTTATGTAGATAAATGGGTAGGACGACACTGGTTTTATGTAGAGAGATGGAGAGGATGGCACTGGTTTTATTTAGAGAGATGGGGTGGATGGCACTGGTTTTATGTTGATGGATCAGTAGCACGGCACTGGTTTTATGTAGATAGATAGGTAGGACGGCAATGGTCTTATGTAGATAAATGAGGAAGATGGCACTGGTTTTATGTGGAGAGATGGAGAGGACGGCACTGGCATTATGTAGTTAGATGGGGAGAACGGCACTGGTTTTACGTAGATAGATGGGTAGGACGGCACTGGTTTTATGTAGAGAGATGGAGAGGACAGGACTGGTTTTATGTAGATAGATGGGTGGGACGGCAGTGGTTTTATGTTGACAGATGGGGAGGACGGCCCTGGTTTTATGTAGACAGATGGGGTGGACGACACTGGTTTTATGTAGATAGATGGGTAGGACGGCACTGGTTTTATGTAGAGAGATGGAGAGGACTGCACTGGTATTATGTAGTTAGATGGGGAGGATGGCACTGGTTTTATGTAGACGGGTGGGTAGGACGGCACAGGTTTTATTTGGAGAGATGGGGAGGATGGCACTGGTTTTATGTAGAGAGATTGAGAACACGGCACTGGTTTTACGTAGATAGATGGGTAGGACGGCACTGGTTTTATGTAGATAGATGGGGAGGATGGCACTGGTTTTATGTAGATAGATGAGTAGGATGGCACTGATTTTATGTAGATAGATGGGGTGGACGACACTGGTTTTATGTAGATAGATGGGTAGGACGGCACTGGTTTTATGTAGAGAGATAGAGAGGACGGCACTGGTTTTATATAGGTAGATGGGGAGGACAACAGTGGTTTTGTGTAGATAGATGGAAAGGTCGGCACTGGTTTTATGTAGAGAGATGGAGAGGACGGCACTGATTTTATGTAGAGAGACGGGGAGGACGACACTGGTTTTATGTAGAGAGATGGGGAGGACGACACTGCTTTTATGCAGACAGATGGGGAGGGCGGCATTTGTTTTATGTAGGTAGATGGGTAGGACAGCACTGCTTTTATGTAGTTAGATGGGTAGGACGGCACTGGTTTTATGTACTTAGATTGGGAGGACAACACTGGTTTTATGTAGAGAGATGGAAAGGACGGCACTGGTTTTATGTAGTTAGATGAGGAGGACGGCACTGGTTTCATTTAGTTCGATGGGTAGGATGGCACTGGTTTTATGTGGACGGGTGGGTAGGATGGCACTGGTTTTATTTAGAGAGATGGGGTGGATGGCACTGGTTTGATGTTGATGGATCAGTAGCACGGCACTGGTTTTATGTACATAGATGGGTAGGACGGCAATGGTCTTATGCAGATAATTGAAGAAGATGGCACTGGATTTATGTAGATAGATGGGTGCGGTGGCACTGGTTTTATGTAGAGCGATGGAGAGGACAGGACTGCTTTTATGTACATAGATGGGTGGGACGGCAGTGGTTTTATGTAGATAGATGGGTAGGATGGCACTGGTTTTATGTAGATAGATGGGTGGGATGACACTGGTTTTATGAAGATAGATGGGTAGGACGGCACTGTTTTTATGTAGAGAGATGGAGAGGACTGCACTGGTATTATGTAGATAGATGGGTGGGACGGCACAGCTATTATGTAGATAGATGGGGAGGATGGCACTGGTTTTATGTAGATACATGGGTGGGACGGCACTGGTTTTATGTAGATAGATGGTTAGGATGGCACTGTTTTTATGTAGATAAATGGGTAGGACGACACTGGTTTTATGTAGAGAGATGGAGAGGATGGCACTGGTTTTATTTAGAGAGATGGGGTGGATGGCACTGGTTTTATGTTGATGGATCAGTAGCACGGCACTGGTTTTATGTAGATAGATAGGTAGGACGGCAATGGTCTTATGTAGATAAATGAGGAAGATGGCACTGGTTTTATGTGGAGAGATGGAGAGGACGGCACTGGTATTATGTAGTTAGATGGGGAGAACGGCACTGGTTTTACGTAGATAGATGGGTAGGACGGCACTGGTTTTATGTAGATAGATGGGGAGGACGGCACTGGTTTTATGTAGAGAGATGTTGAGGACGGCACTGCTTTTATGTAGATGGATGGGGAGGACAAAACTGGTTTTATGTAGAGAGATGGAAAGGACGGCTCTGGTTTTATGTAGTCAGTTGGGGAGGGTGGCACTGGTTTTATGTAGAGAGATGGAGAGGACGGCACTGTTTTTTTGTAGAGAGTTGGAGAGGATGGCACTGGTTTTATGTAGAGAGACGGGGAGGACGACACTGGTTTTATGTAGAGAGATGGGGAGGACGACACTGGTTTTATGCAGACAGATGGGGAGAACGGCACTTGTTTTATGTAGATAGTTGGGTAGGACAGCACTGGTTTTATGTAGTTAGATGGGTAGGACGGCGCTGGTTTTATGTAGTTAGATGGGGAGGACGGCACTGGTATTATGTAGAGAGATGGAAAGGACGGCACTGGTTTTATGTAGATAGATGGGGAGGATGATACTGGTTTTATGTACTTAGTTTGGGAGGACGGCACTGGTTTTATGTAGTTGGATGGGTAGGATGGCACTGGTTTTATGTAGACGGGTGGGTAGGACGGCACTGGTTTTATTTAGAGAGATGGGGTGGGTGGCACTGGTTTTATGTAGATAGATTGGTAGGACGGGAATGGTCTTATGTAGATAGATGAGGAAGATGGCACTGGTTTTATGTAGAGAGATGGAGAGGACGGCACTGGTATTATGTAGTTAGATGGGGAGGATGGCACTGGTTTTATCTAGTTCGTTGGGTACGACGGCACTGGTTTTATCTAGATAGATGGGGAGGACGACACTGGTTTTATGCAGACAGATGGGGAGGACGGTACTGGTTTTATGAGAGAGATGGAGAGTACGGCACTGGTATTATCTATATAGATAGGTAGGGTGGCACTGGTTTTATGTAGATAGATGGGTGGGACGGCACTGGTTTTATGTAGATAGATGCGCAAGACTGCACTGGTTTTATGTAGATAGATGGGGAGGACAACACTGCTTTTATGTAGAGAGATGGAAAGGACGGCACTAGTTTTATGTAGTTAGATGAGGAGGACGGCACTGGTTTTATGTAGTTAGATGGGTAGGATGGCACTGGTTTTACGTAGACGGGTGGGTAGGATGGCACTGGTTTTATTTAGAGAGATGGGTTGGATGGTACTGGTTTTATGTTGATGGATCAGTAGCACGGCACTGGTTTTTGTAGATAGATGGGGAGGACGGCACTGGTTTTATGTAGATAGATGGGGAGTATGGCACTGGTTTTCCATAGATAGATGGGTGGGATGACACCGGTTTTATGTAGATAGATGAGTAGGACGGCACTGGTTTTATGTAGATAGATCGGGTGGATGGCACTGGATTTCTGTAGATAGATGGGTAGGACGGCACTGGTTTTATGTAGATAGATGGGGAGGATGGCACTGGTTTTATGTTGATGGATCAGTAGCACGGCACTGGTTTTATGTACATAGATGGGTAAGACGGCAATGGTCTTATGTAAATAGATGAGGAAGATGGCACTGGTTTTATGTAGAGAGATGGAGAGGACGGCACTGGTATTATGTAGTTACATGGGGAGGATGGCACTGGTTTTATCTAGTTCGTTGGGTACGACGGCAGTGGTTTTATCTAGATAGATGGGGAGGACGACACTGGTTTTATGCAGACAGATGGGGAGGAAGGTACTGGTTTTATGAGAGAAATGGAGAGTACGGCACTGGTATTATGTATATAGATGGGTAGGGTGGCACTGGTTTTATGTAGAGAGATGGAGAGGACAGGACTGGTTTTATGTAGATAGATGGGTGGGACGGCAGTGGTTTTATGTAGATAGATGGGTAGGATGGCACTGGTTTTATGTAGATAGATGGGTGGGATGACACTGGTTTTATGAAGATAGATGGGTAGGACGGCACTGGTTTTATGTAGAGAGATGGAGAGGACTGCACTGGTATTATGTAGTTAGATGGGGAGGATGGCACTGCTTTTATGTAGACGGGTGGGTAGGACGGCACAGGTTTTATTTGGAGAGATGGGGAGGATGGCACTGGTTTTATGTAGAGAGATTGAGAACACGGCACTGGTTTTACGTAGATAGATGGGTAGGACGGCACTGGTTTTATGTAGATAGATGGGGAGGATGGCACTGGTTTTATGTAGATAGATGAGTAGGATGGCACTGATTTTATGTAGATAGATGGGGTGGACGACACTGGTTTTATGTAGATAGATGGGTAGGACGGCACTGGTTTTATGTAGCGAGATAGAGAGGACGGCACTGGTTTTATATAGGTAGATGGGGAGGACAACAGTGGTTTTGTGTAGATAGATGGAAAGGTCGGCACTGGTTTTATGTAGAGAGATGGAGAGGACGGCACTGATTTTATGTAGAGAGACGGGGAGGACGACACTGGTTTTATGTAGAGAGATGGGGAGGACGACACTGCTTTTATGCAGACAGATGGGGAGGGTGGCGTTTGTTTTATGTAGGTAGATGGGTAGGACAGCACTGCTTTTATGTAGTTAGATGGGTAGGACGGCACTGGTTTTATGTAGTTAGATTGGGAGGACAACACTGCTTTTATGTAGAGAGATGGAAAGGACGGCACTGGTTATATGTAGTTAGATGAGGAGGACGGCACTGGTTTCATTTAGTTCGATGGGTAGGATGGCACTGGTTTTATTTAGAGAGATGGGGTGGATGGCACTGGTTTGATGTTGATGGATCAGTAGCACGGCACTGGTTTTATGTACATAGATGGGTAGGACGGCAATGGTCTTATGCAGATAATTGAAGAAGATGGCACTGGTTTTATGTAGATATAAATGGGTGCGGCGGCACTGGTTTTATGTAGATAGATGGGTAGGATGGCACTGGTTTTATGTAGATAGATGGGTGAGGGGCACTGGTTTTATGTAGATAGAGGGGTAGGATGGCACTGGTTTTATGTAGATAGATGGGTGGGATGACACTGGTTTTATGAAGATAGATGGGTAGGACGGCACTGGTTTTATGTAGATAGATGGGGAGGATGGCACTGGTGTTATGTAGATAGATGGGTGGGACGGCACTGCTATTATGTAGATAGATGGGGAGGATGGCACTGGTTTTATGTAGATACATGGGTGGGACGGCACTGGTTTTATGTAGATAGATGGTTAGGATGGCACTGTTTTTATGTAGATAAATGGGTAGGACGACACTGGTTTTATGTAGAGAGATGGAGAGGATGGCGTTGGTTTTATTTAGAGAGATGGGGTGGATGGCACTGGTTTTATGTTGATGGATCAGTAGCACGGCACTGGTTTTATGTAGATAGATAGGTAGGACGGCAATGGTCTTATGTAGATAGATGAGGAAGATGGCACTGGTTTTATGTGGAGAGATGGAGAGGACGGCACTGGTATTATGTAGTTAGATGGGGAGAACGGCACTGGTTTTACGTAGATAGATGGGTAGGACGGCACTGGTTTTATGTAGATAGATGGGGAGGACGGCACTGGTTTTATGTAGAGAGATGTTGAGGACGGCACTGCTTTTATGTAGATGGATGGGGAGGACAAAACTGGTTTTATGTAGAGAGATGGAAAGGACGGCTCTGGTTTTATGTAGTCAGTTGGGGAGGGTGGCACTGGTTTTATGTAGAGAGATGGAGAGGACGGCACTGTTTTTTTGTAGAGAGTTGGAGAGGATGGCACTGGTTTTATGTAGAGAGACGGGGAGGACGACACTTGTTTTATGTAGATAGTTGGGTAGGACAGCACTGGTTTTATGTAGTTAGATGGGGAGGACGGCACTGGTATTATGTAGAGAGATGGAAAGGATGGCACTGGTTTTATGTAGATAGATGGGGAGGACGGCACTGGTTTTATGTAGATAGATGGGGAGGATGATACTGGTTTTATGTACTTAGTTTGGGAGGACGGCACTGGTTTTATGTAGTTGGATGGGTAGGATGGCACTGGTTTTATGTAGACGGATGGGTAGGACGGCACTGGTTTTATTTAGAGAGATGGGGTGGGTGGCACTGGTTTTATGTAGATAGATGGGTAGGACGGCAATGGTCTTATGTAGATAGATGAGGAAGATGGCACTGGTTTTATGTAGAGAGATGGAGAGGACGGCACTGGTATTTTGTAGTTAGATGGGGAGGATGGCACTGGTTTTATCTAGTTCGTTGGGTACGACGGCACTGGTTTTATCTAGATAGATGGGGAGGACGACACTGGTTTTATGCAGACAGATGGGGAGGACGGTACTGGTTTTATGAGAGAGATGGAGAGTACGGCACTGGTATTATCTATATAGATAGGTAATGTGGCACTGGTTTTATGTAGATAGATGGGTGGGACGGCACTGGTTTTATGTAGATAGATGGGCAAGACTGCACTGTTTTTATGTAGATAGATGGGGAGGACAACACTGCTTTTATGTAGAGAGATGGAAAGGACGGCACTAGTTTTATGTAGTTAGATGAGGAGGACGGCACTGGTTTTATGTAGTTAGATGGGTAGGATGGCACTGGTTTTACATAGACGGGTGGGTAGGATGGCACTGGTTTTATTTAGAGAGATGGGGTGGATGGTACTGGTTTTATGTTGATGGATCAGTAGCACGGCACTGGTTTTTGTAGATAGATGGGGAGGACGGCACTGGTTTTATGTAGATAGATGGGGAGGATGGCACTGGTTTTACATAGATAGATGGGTGGGATGACACCGGTTTTATGTAGATAGATGAGTAGGACGGCACTGGTTTTATGTAGATAGATCGGGTGGATGGGACTGGTTTTCTGTAGATAGATGGGTAGGACGGCACTGGTTTTATGTAGATAGATGGGGAGGATGGCACTGGTTTTATGTTGATGGATCAGTAGCACGGCACTGGTTTTATGTACATAGATGGGTAAGACGGCAATGGTCTTATGTAAATAGATGAGGAAGATGGCACTGGTTTTATGTAGAGAGATGGAGAGGACGGCACTGGTATTATGTAGTTACATGGGGAGGATGGCACTGGTTTTATCTAGTTCGTTGGGTACGACGGCAGTGGTTTTATCTAGATAGATGGGGAGGACGACACTGGTTTTATGCAGACAGATGGGGAGGAAGGTACTGGTTTTATGAGAAAAATGGAGAGTACGGCACTGGTATTATGTATATAGATGGGTAGGGTGGCACTGGTTTTATGTAGAGAGATGGAGAGTACAGGACTGGTTTTATGTAGATAGATGGGTGGGACGGCAGTGGTTTTATGTTGACAGATGGGGAGGACGGCCCTGGTTTTATGTAGACAGATGGGGTGGACGACACTGGTTTTATGTAGATAGATGGGTAGGACGGCACTGGTTTTATGTAGAGAGATGGAGAGGACTGCACCGGTATTATGTAGTTAGATGGGGAGGATGGCACTGGTTTTATGTAGACGGGTGGGTAGGACGGCACAGGTTTTATTTGGAGAGATGAGGAGGATGGCACTGGTTTTATGTAGGGAGATTGAGAGCACGGCACTGGTTTTACGTAGATAGATGGGTAGGACGGCACTGGTTTTATGTAGATAGATGGGGAGGATGGCACTGGTTTTATGTAGATAGATGAGTAGGATGGCACTGATTTTATGTAGATAGATGGGGTGGACGACACTGGTTTTATGTAGATAGATGGGTAGGACGGCACTGCTTTTATGTAGAGAGATAGAGAGGACGGCACTGGTTTTATATAGGTAGATGGGGAGGACAACAGTGGTTTTGTGTAGATAGATGGAAAGGTCGGCACTGGTTTTATGTAGAGAGATGCAGAGGACGGCACTGATTTTATGTAGAGAGACGGGGAGGACGACACTGGTTTTATGTACATAGATGGGTAGGACGGCAATGGTCTTATGCAGATAATTGAAGAAGATGGCACTGGTTTTATGTAGATAGATGGGTGCGGCGGCACTGGTTTTATGTAGATAGATGGGTAGGATGGCACTGGTTTTATGTAGATAGTTGGGTGAGGGGCACTGGTTTTATGTAGATAGATGGGTAGGATGGCACTGGTTTTATGTAGATAGATGGGTGGGATGACACTGGTTTTATGAAGATAGATGGGTAGGACGGCACTGGTTTTATGTAGAGAGATGGAGAGGACTGCACTGGTATTATGTAGTTAGATGGGGAGGATGGCACTGGTTTTATGTGGACGGGTGGGTAGGACGGCACAGGTTTTATTTGTAGAGATGGGGAGGATGGCACTGGTTTTATGTAGAGAGATTGAGAACACGGCACTGGTTTTACGTAGATAGATGGGTAGGACGGCACTGGTTTTATGTAGATAGATGGGGAGGATGGCACTGGTTTTATGTAGATAGATGAGTAGGATGGCACTGATTTTATGTAGATAGATGGGGTGGACGACACTGGTTTTATGTAGATAGATGGGTAGGACGGCACTGGTTTTATGTAGAGAGATAGAGAGGACGGCACTGGTTTTATATAGGTAGATGGGGAGGACAACAGTGGTTTTGTGTAGATAGATGGAAAGTTCGGCACTGGTTTTATGTAGAGAGATGGAGAGGACGGCACTGATTTTATGTAGAGAGACGGGGAGGACGACACTGGTTTTATGTAGAGAGATGGGGAGGACGACACTGCTTTTATGCAGACAGATGGGGAGGGTGGCGTTTGTTTTATGTAGGTAGATGGGTAGGACAGCACTGCTTTTATGTAGTTAGATGGGTAGGACGGCACTGGTTTTATGTAGTTAGATTGGGAGGACAACACTGGTTTTATGTAGAGAGATGGAAAGGACGGCACTGGTTTTATGTAGTTAGATGAGGAGGACGGCACTGGTTTCATTTAGTTCGATGGGTAGGATGGCACTGGTTTTATGTGGACGGGTGGGTAGGATGGCTCTGGTTTTATTTAGAGAGATGGGATGGATGGCACTGGTTTGATGTTGATGGATCAGTAGCACGGCACTGGTTTTATGTACATAGATGGGTAGGACGGCAATGGTCTTATGCAGATAATTGAAGAAGATGGCACTGGTTTTATGTAGATAGATGGGTGCGGCGGCACTGGTTTTATGTAGATAGATGGGTAGGATGGCACTGGTTTTATGTAGATAGATGGGTGAGGGGCACTGGTTTTATGTAGATAGAGGGGTAGGATGGCACTGGTTTTATGTAGATAGATGGGTGGGATGACACTGGTTTTATGAAGATAGATGGGTAGGACGGCACTGGTTTTATGTAGATAGATGGGGAGGATGGCACTGGTGTTATGTAGATAGATGGGTGGGACGGCACTGCTATTATGTAGATAGATGGGGAGGATGGCACTGGTTTTATGTAGATACATGGGTGGGACGGCACTGGTTTTATGTAGATAGATGGTTAGGATGGCACTGTTTTTATGTAGATAAATGGGTAGGACGACACTGGTTTTATGTAGAGAGATGGAGAGGATGGCACTGGTTTTATTTAGAGAGATGGGGTGGATGGCACTGGTTTTATGTTGATGGATCAGTAGCACGGCACTGGTTTTATGTTGATAGATAGGTAGGACGGCAATGGTCGTATGTAGATAGATGAGGAAGATGGCACTGGTTTTATGTGGAGAGATGGAGAGGACGGCACTGGTATTATGTAGTTAGATGGGGAGAACGGCACTGGTTTTACGTAGATAGATTGGTAGGACGGCACTGGTTTTATGTAGATATATGGGGAGAACGGCACTGGTTTTATGTAGAGAGATGTTGAGGACGGCACTGCTTTTATGTAGATGGATGGGGAGGACAAAACTGGTTTTATGTAGAGAGATGGAAAGGACGGCTCTGGTTTTATGTAGTTAGATGAGGAGGACGGCACTGGTTTCATTTAGTTCGATGGGTAGGATGGCACTGGTTTTATGTGGACGGGTGGGTAGGATGGCTCTGGTTTTATTTAGAGAGATGGGATGGATGGCACTGGTTTGATGTTGATGGATCAGTAGCACGGCACTGGTTTTATGTACATAGATGGGTAGGACGGCAATGGTCTTATGCAGATAATTGAAGAAGATGGCACTGGTTTTATGTAGATAGATGGGTGCGGCGGCACTGGTTTTATGTAGATAGATGGGTAGGATGGCACTGGTTTTATGTAGATAGATGGGTGAGGGGCACTGGTTTTATGTAGATAGAGGGGTAGGATTTCACTGGTTTTATGTAGACAGATGGGTGGGATGACACTGGTTTTATGAAGATAGATGGGTAGGACGGCACTGGTTTTATGTAGATAGATGGGGAGGATGGCACTGGTGTTATGTAGATAGATGGGTGGGACGGCACTGCTATTATGTAGATAGATGGAGAGGATGGCACTGGTTTTATGTAGATACATGGGTGGGACGGCACTGGTTTTATGTAGATAGATGGTTAGGATGGCACTGTTTTTATGTAGATAAATGGGTAGGACGACACTGGTTTTATGTAGAGAGATGGAGAGGATGGCACTGGTTTTATTTAGAGAGATGGGGTGGATGGCACTGGTTTTATGTTGATGGATCAGTAGCACGGCACTGGTTTTATGTTGATAGATAGGTAGGACGGCAATGGTCGTATGTAGATAGATGAGGAAGATGGCACTGGTTTTATGTGGAGAGATGGAGAGGACGGCACTGGTATTATGTAGTTAGATGGGGAGAACGGCACTGGTTTTACGTAGATAGATTGGTGGGACGGCACTGGTTTTATGTAGATATATGGGGAGAACGGCACTGGTTTTATGTAGAGAGATGTTGAGGACGGCACTGCTTTTATGTAGATGGATGGGGAGGACAAAACTGGTTTTATGTAGACAGATGGAAAGGACGGCTCTGGTTTTATGTAGTCAGTTGGGGAGGGTGGCACTGGTTTTATGTAGAGAGATGGAGAGGACGGCACTGTTTTTTTGTAGAGAGTTGGAGAGGATGGCACTGGTTTTATGTAGAGAGACGGGGAGGACGACACTGGTTTTATGTAGAGAGATGGGGAGGACGACACTGGTTTTATGCAGACAGATGGGGAGAACGGCACTTGTTTTATGTAGATAGTTGGGTAGGACAGCACTGGTTTTATGTAGTTAGATGGGTAGGACGGCACTGGTATTATGTAGAGAGATGGAAAGGATGGCACTGGTTTTATGTAGATAGATGGGGAGAACGGCACTGGTTTTATGTAGATAGATGGGGAGGATGATACTGGTTTTATGTACTTAGTTTGGGAGGACAGCACTGGTTTTATGTAGTTGGATGGGTAGGATGGCACTGGTTTTATGTAGACGGGTGGGTAGGACGGCACTGGTTTTATTTAGATAGATGAGGAAGATGGCACTGGTTTTATGTAGAGAGATGGAGAGGACGGCACTGGTATTATGTAGTTAGATGGGGAGGATGGCACTGGTTTTATCTAGTTCGTTGGGTACTACGGCACTGATTTTATCTAGATAGATGGGGAGGACGGTACTGGTTTTATGAGAGAGATGGAGAGTACGGCACTGGTATTATCTATATAGATAGGTAGGGTGGCACTGGTTTTATGTAGATAGATGGGTGGGACGGCACTGGTTTTATGTAGATAGATGGGGAGGATGGCACTGGTTTTACATAGATAGATGGGTGGGATGACACCGGTTTTATGTAGATAGATGAGTAGGACGGCACTGGTTTTATGTAGATAGATCGTGTGGATGGCACTGGTTTTCTGTAGATAGATGGGTAGGACGGCACTGGTTTTATGTAGATAGATGGGGAGGATGGCACTGGTTTTATGTTGATGGATCAGTAGCACGGCACTGGTTTTATGTACATAGATGGGTAAGACGGCAATGGTCGTATGTAAATAGATGAGGAAGATGGCACTGGTTTTATGTAGAGAGATGGAGAGGACGGCACTGGTATTATGTAGTTACATGGGGAGGATGGCACTGGTTTTATCTAGTTTGTTGGGTACGACGGCAGTGGTCTTATCTAGATAGATGGGGAGGACGACACTGGTTTTATGCAGACAGATGGAGAGGAAGGTACTGGTTTTATGAGAGAAATGGAGAGTACGGCACTGGTATTATGTATATAGATGGGTAGGGTGGCACTGGTTTTATGTAGAGAGATGGAGAGGACAGGACTGGTTTTATGTAGATAGATGGGTGGGACGGCAGTGGTTTTATGTTGACAGATGGGGAGGACGGCCCTGGTTTTATGTAGACAGATGGGGTGGACGACACTGGTTTTATGTAGATAGATGGGTAGGACGGCACTGGTTTTATGTAGAGAGATGGAGAGGACAGGACTGCTTTTATGTACATAGATGGGTGGGACGGCAGTGGTTTTATGTAGATAGATGGGTAGGATGGCACTGGTTTTATGTAGATAGATGGGTGGGATGACACTGGTTTTATGAAGATAGATGGGTAGGACGGCACTGTTTTTATGTAGAGAGATGGAGAGGACTGCACTGGTATTATGTAGATAGATGGGTGGGACGGCACAGCTATTATGTAGATAGATGGGGAGGATGGCACTGGTTTTATGTAGATACATGGGTGGGACGGCGCTGGTTTTATGTAGATAGATGGTTAGGATGGCACTGTTTTTATGTAGATAAATGGGTAGGACGACACTGGTTTTATGTAGAGAGATGGAGAGGATGGCACTGGTTTTATTTAGAGAGATGGGGTGGATGGCACTGGTTTTATGTTGATGGATCAGTAGCACGGCACTGGTTTTATGTAGATAGATAGGTAGGACGGCAATGGTCTTATGTAGATAAATGAGGAAGATGGCACTGGTTTTATGTGGAGAGATGGAGAGGACGGCACTGGTATTATGTAGTTAGATGGGGAGAACGGCACTGGTTTTACGTAGATAGATGGGTAGGACGGCACTGGTTTTATGTAGAGAGATGGAGAGGACAGGACTGGTTTTATGTAGATAGATGGGTGGGACGGCAGTGGTTTTATGTTGACAGATGGGGAGGACGGCCCTGGTTTTATGTAGACAGATGGGGTGGACGACACTGGTTTTATGTAGATAGATGGGTAGGACGGCACTGGTTTTATGTAGAGAGATGGAGAGGACTGCACTGGTATTATGTAGTTAGATGGGGAGGATGGCACTGGTTTTATGTAGACGGGTGGGTAGGACGGCACAGGTTTTATTTGGAGAGATGGGGAGGATGGCACTGGTTTTATGTAGAGAGATTGAGAACACGGCACTGGTTTTACGTAGATAGATGGGTAGGACGGCACTGGTTTTATGTAGATAGATGGGGAGGATGGCACTGGTTTTATGTAGATAGATGAGTAGGATGGCACTGATTTTATGTAGATAGATGGGGTGGACGACACTGGTTTTATGTAGATAGATGGGTAGGACGGCACTGGTTTTATGTAGAGATATAGAGAGGACGGCACTGGTTTTATATAGGTAGATGGGGAGGACAACAGTGGTTTTGTGTAGATAGATGGAAAGGTCGGCACTGGTTTTATGTAGAGAGATGGAGAGGACGGCACTGATTTTATGTAGAGAGACGGGGAGGACGACACTGGTTTTATGTAGAGAGATGGGGAGGACGACACTGCTTTTATGCAGACAGATGGGGAGGGCGGCATTTGTTTTATGTAGGTAGATGGGTAGGACAGCACTGCTTTTATGTAGTTAGATGGGTAGGACGGCACTGGTTTTATGTAGTTAGATTGGGAGGACAACACTGGTTTTATGTAGAGAGATGGAAAGGACGGCACTGGTTTTATGTAGTTAGATGAGGAGGACGGCACTGGTTTCATTTAGTTCGATGGGTAGGATGGCACTGGTTTTATGTGGACGGGTGGGTAGGATGGCACTGGTTTTATTTAGAGAGATGGGGTGGATGGCACTGGTTTGATGTTGATGGATCAGTAGCACGGCACTGGTTTTATGTACATAGATGGGTAGGACGGCAATGGTCTTATGCAGATAATTGAAGAAGATGGCACTGGATTTATGTAGATAGATGGGTGCGGTGGCACTGGTTTTATGTAGAGAGATGGAGAGGACAGGACTGCTTTTATGTACATAGATGGGTGGGACGGCAGTGGTTTTATGTAGATAGATGGGTAGGATGGCACTGGTTTTATGTAGATAGATGGGTGGGATGACACTGGTTTTATGAAGATAGATGGGTAGGATGGCACTGTTTTTATGTAGAGAGATGGAGAGGACTGCACTGGTATTATGTAGATAGATGGGTGGGACGGCACAGCTATTATGTAGATAGATGGGGAGGATGGCACTGGTTTTATGTAGATACATGGGTGGGACGGCACTGGTTTTATGTAGATAGATGGTTAGGATGGCACTGTTTTTATGTAGATAAATGGGTAGGACGACACTGGTTTTATGTAGAGAGATGGAGAGGATGGCACTGGTTTTATTTAGAGAGATGGGGTGGATGGCACTGGTTTTATGTTGATGGATCAGTAGCACGGCACTGGTTTTATGTAGATAGATAGGTAGGACGGCAATGGTCTTATGTAGATAAATGAGGAAGATGGCACTGGTTTTATGTGGAGAGATGGAGAGGACGGCACTGGTATTATGTAGTTAGATGGGGAGAACGGCACTGGTTTTACGTAGATAGATGGGTAGGACGGCACTGGTTTTATGTAGAGAGATGGAGAGGACAGGACTGGTTTTATGTAGATAGATGGGTGGGACGGCAGTGGTTTTATGTTGACAGATGGGGAGGACGGCCCTGGTTTTATGTAGACAGATGGGGTGGACGACACTGGTTTTATGTAGATAGATGGGTAGGACGGCACTGGTTTTATGTAGAGAGATGGAGAGGACTGCACTGGTATTATGTAGTTAGATGGGGAGGATGGCACTGGTTTTATGTAGACGGGTGGGTAGGACGGCACAGGTTTTATTTGGAGAGATGGGGAGGATGGCACTGGTTTTATGTAGAGAGATTGAGAACACGGCACTGGTTTTACGTAGATAGATGGGTAGGACGGCACTGGTTTTATGTAGATAGATGGGGAGGATGGCACTGGTTTTATGTAGATAGATGAGTAGGATGGCACTGATTTTATGTAGATAGATGGGGTGGACGACACTGGTTTTATGTAGATAGATGGGTAGGACGGCACTGGTTTTATGTAGAGAGATAGAGAGGACGGCACTGGTTTTATATAGGTAGATGGGGAGGACAACAGTGGTTTTGTGTAGATAGATGGAAAGGTCGGCACTGGTTTTATGTAGAGAGATGGAGAGGACGGCACTGATTTTATGTAGAGAGACGGGGAGGACGACACTGGTTTTATGTAGAGAGATGGGGAGGACGACACTGCTTTTATGCAGACAGATGGGGAGGGCGGCATTTGTTTTATGTAGGTAGATGGGTAGGACAGCACTGCTTTTATGTAGTTAGATGGGTAGGACGGCACTGGTTTTATGTACTTAGATTGGGAGGACAACACTGGTTTTATGTAGAGAGATGGAAAGGACGGCACTGGTTTTATGTAGTTAGATGAGGAGGACGGCACTGGTTTCATTTAGTTCGATGGGTAGGATGGCACTGGTTTTATGTGGACGGGTGGGTAGGATGGCACTGGTTTTATTTAGAGAGATGGGGTGGATGGCACTGGTTTGATGTTGATGGATCAGTAGCACGGCACTGGTTTTATGTACATAGATGGGTAGGACGGCAATGGTCTTATGCAGATAATTGAAGAAGATGGCACTGGATTTATGTAGATAGATGGGTGCGGTGGCACTGGTTTTATGTAGAGCGATGGAGAGGACAGGACTGCTTTTATGTACATAGATGGGTGGGACGGCAGTGGTTTTATGTAGATAGATGGGTAGGATGGCACTGGTTTTATGTAGATAGATGGGTGGGATGACACTGGTTTTATGAAGATAGATGGATAGGACGGCACTGTTTTTATGTAGAGAGATGGAGAGGACTGCACTGGTATTATGTAGATAGATGGGTGGGACGGCACAGCTATTATGTAGATAGATGGGGAGGATGGCACTGGTTTTATGTAGATACATGGGTGGGACGGCACTGGTTTTATGTAGATAGATGGTTAGGATGGCACTGTTTTTATGTAGATAAATGGGTAGGACGACACTGGTTTTATGTAGAGAGATGGAGAGGATGGCACTGGTTTTATTTAGAGAGATGGGGTGGATGGCACTGGTTTTATGTTGATGGATCAGTAGCACGGCACTGGTTTTATGTAGATAGATAGGTAGGACGGCAATGGTCTTATGTAGATAAATGAGGAAGATGGCACTGGTTTTATGTGGAGAGATGGAGAGGACGGCACTGGTATTATGTAGTTAGATGGGGAGAACGGCACTGGTTTTACGTAGATAGATGGGTAGGACGGCACTGGTTTTATGTAGATAGATGGGGAGGACGGCACTGGTTTTATGTAGAGAGATGTTGAGGACGGCACTGCTTTTATGTAGATGGATGGGGAGGACAAAACTGGTTTTATGTAGAGAGATGGAAAGGACGGCTCTGGTTTTATGTAGTCAGTTGGGGAGGGTGGCACTGGTTTTATGTAGAGAGATGGAGAGGACGGCACTGTTTTTTTGTAGAGAGTTGGAGAGGATGGCACTGGTTTTATGTAGAGAGACGGGGAGGACGACACTGGTTTTATGTAGAGAGAAGGGGAGGACGACACTGGTTTTATGCAGACAGATGGGGAGAACGGCACTTGTTTTATGTAGATAGTTGGGTAGGACAGCACTGGTTTTATGTAGTTAGATGGGTAGGACGGCGCTGGTTTTATGTAGTTAGATGGGGAGGACGGCACTGGTATTATGTAGAGAGATGGAAAGGATGGCACTGGTTTTATGTAGATAGATGGGGAGGACGGCACTGGTTTTATGTAGATAGATGGGGAGGATGATACTGGTTTTATGTACTTAGTTTGGGAGGACGGCACTGGTTTTATGTAGTTGGATGGGTAGGATGGCACTGGTTTTATGTAGACGGGTGGGTAGGACGGCACTGGTTTTATTTAGAGAGATGGGGTGGGTGGCACTGGTTTTATGTAGATAGATTGGTAGGACGGGAATGGTCTTATGTAGATAGATGAGGAAGATGGCACTGGTTTTATGTAGAGAGATGGAGAGGACGGCACTGGTATTATGTAGTTAGATAGGGAGGATGGCACTGGTTTTATCTAGTTCGTTGGGTACGACGGCACTGGTTTTATCTAGATAGATGGGGAGGACGACACTGGTTTTATGCAGACAGATGGGGAGGACGGTACTGGTTTTATGAGAGAGATGGAGAGTACGGCACTGGTATTATCTATATAGATAGGTAGGGTGGCACTGGTTTTATGTAGATAGATGGGTGGGACGGCACTGGTTTTATGTAGATAGATGCGCAAGACTGCACTGGTTTTATGTAGATAGATGGGGAGGACAACACTGCTTTTATGTAGAGAGATGGAAAGGACGGCACTAGTTTTATGTAGTTAGATGAGGAGGACGGCACTGGTTTTATGTAGTTAGATGGGTAGGATGGCACTGGTTTTACGTAGACGGGTGGGTAGGATGGCACTGGTTTTATTTAGAGAGATGGGTTGGATGGTACTGGTTTTATGTTGATGGATCAGTAGCACGGCACTGGTTTTTGTAGATAGATGGGGAGGACGGCACTGGTTTTATGTAGATAGATGGGGAGTATGGCACTGGTTTTCCATAGATAGATGGGTGGGATGACACCGGTTTTATGTAGATAGATGAGTAGGACGGCACTGGTTTTATGTAGATAGATCGGGTGGATGGCACTGGATTTCTGTAGATAGATGGGTAGGACGGCACTGGTTTTATGTAGATAGATGGGGAGGATGGCACTGGTTTTATGTTGATGGATCAGTAGCACGGCACTGGTTTTATGTACATAGATGGGTAAGACGGCAATGGTCTTATGTAAATAGATGAGGAAGATGGCACTGGTTTTATGTAGAGAGATGGAGAGGACGGCACTGGTATTATGTAGTTACATGGGGAGGATGGCACTGGTTTTATCTAGTTCGTTGGGTACGACGGCAGTGGTTTTATCTAGATAGATGGGGAGGACGACACTGGTTTTATGCAGACAGATGGGGAGGAAGGTACTGGTTTTATGAGAGAAATGGAGAGTACGGCACTGGTATTATGTATATAGATGGGTAGGGTGGCACTGGTTTTATGTAGAGAGATGGAGAGGACAGGACTGGTTTTATGTAGATAGATGGGTGGGACGGCAGTGGTTTTATGTAGATAGATGGGTAGGATGGCACTGGTTTTATGTAGATAGTTGGGTGGGATGACACTGGTTTTATGAAGATAGATGGGTAGGACGGCACTGGTTTTATGTAGAGAGATGGAGAGGACTGCACTGGTATTATGTAGTTAGATGGGGAGGATGGCACTGCTTTTATGTAGACGGGTGGGTAGGACGGCACAGGTTTTATTTGGAGAGATGGGGAGGATGGCACTGGTTTTATGTAGAGAGATTGAGAACACGGCACTGGTTTTACGTAGATAGATGGGTAGGACGGCACTGGTTTTATGTAGATAGATGGGGAGGATGGCACTGGTTTTATGTAGATAGATGAGTAGGATGGCACTGATTTTATGTAGATAGATGGGGTGGACGACACTGGTTTTATGTAGATAGATGGGTAGGACGGCACTGGTTTTATGTAGCGAGATAGAGAGGACGGCACTGGTTTTATATAGGTAGATGGGGAGGACAACAGTGGTTTTGTGTAGATAGATGGAAAGGTCGGCACTGGTTTTATGTAGAGAGATGGAGAGGACGGCACTGATTTTATGTAGAGAGACGGGGAGGACGACACTGGTTTTATGTAGAGAGATGGGGAGGACGACACTGCTTTTATGCAGACAGATGGGGAGGGTGGCGTTTGTTTTATGTAGGTAGATGGGTAGGACAGCACTGCTTTTATGTAGTTAGATGGGTAGGACGGCACTGGTTTTATGTAGTTAGATTGGGAGGACAACACTGCTTTTATGTAGAGAGATGGAAAGGACGGCACTGGTTATATGTAGTTAGATGAGGAGGACGGCACTGGTTTCATTTAGTTCGATGGGTAGGATGGCACTGGTTTTATTTAGAGAGATGGGGTGGATGGCACTGGTTTGATGTTGATGGATCAGTAGCACGGCACTGGTTTTATGTACATAGATGGGTAGGACGGCAATGGTCTTATGCAGATAATTGAAGAAGATGGCACTGGTTTTATGTAGATAGATGGGTGCGGCGGCACTGGTTTTATGTAGATAGATGGGTAGGATGGCACTGGTTTTATGTAGATAGATGGGTGAGGGGCACTGGTTTTATGTAGATAGAGGGGTAGGATGGCACTGGTTTTATGTAGATAGATGGGTGGGATGACACTGGTTTTATGAAGATAGATGGGTAGGACGGCACTGGTTTTATGTAGATAGATGGGGAGGATGGCACTGGTGTTATGTAGATAGATGGGTGGGACGGCACTGCTATTATGTAGATAGATGGGGAGGATGGCACTGGTTTTATGTAGATACATGGGTGGGACGGCACTGGTTTTATGTAGATAGATGGTTAGGATGGCACTGTTTTTATGTAGATAAATGGGTAGGACGACACTGGTTTTATGTAGAGAGATGGAGAGGATGGCGCTGGTTTTATTTAGAGAGATGGGGTGGATGGCACTGGTTTTATGTTGATGGATCAGTAGCACGGCACTGGTTTTATGTAGATAGATAGGTAGGACGGTAATGGTCTTATGTAGATAGATGAGGAAGATGGCACTGGTTTTATGTGGAGAGATGGAGAGGACGGCACTGGTATTATGTAGTTAGATGGGGAGAACGGCACTGGTTTTACGTAGATAGATGGGTAGGACGGCACTGGTTTTATGTAGATAGATGGGGAGGACGGCACTGGTTTTATGTAGATAGATGGGGAGGATGATACTGGTTTTATGTACTTAGTTTGGGAGGACGGCACTGGTTTTATGTAGTTGGATGGGTAGGATGGCACTGGTTTTATGTAGACGGATGGGTAGGACGGCACTGGTTTTATTTAGAGAGATGGGGTGGGTGGCACTGGTTTTATGTAGATAGATGGGTAGGACGGCAATGGTCTTATGTAGATAGATGAGGAAGATGGCACTGGTTTTATGTAGAGAGATGGAGAGGACGGCACTGGTATTTTGTAGTTAGATGGGGAGGATGGCACTGGTTTTATCTAGTTCGTTGGGTACGACGGCACTGGTTTTATCTAGATAGATGGGGAGGACGACACTGGTTTTATGCAGACAGATGGGGAGGACGGTACTGGTTTTATGAGAGAGATGGAGAGTACGGCACTGGTATTATCTATATAGATAGGTAATGTGGCACTGGTTTTATGTAGATAGATGGGTGGGACGGCACTGGTTTTATGTAGATAGATGGGCAAGACTGCACTGTTTTTATGTAGATAGATGGGGAGGACAACACTGCTTTTATGTAGAGAGATGGAAAGGACGGCACTAGTTTTATGTAGTTAGATGAGGAGGACGGCACTGGTTTTATGTAGTTAGATGGGTAGGATGGCACTGGTTTTACGTAGACGGGTGGGTAGGATGGCACTGGTTTTATTTAGAGAGATGGGGTGGATGGTACTGGTTTTATGTTGATGGATCAGTAGCACGGCACTGGTTTTTGTAGATAGATGGGGAGGACGGCACTGTTTTTCTGTAGATAGATGGGGAGGATGGCACTGGTTTTACATAGATAGATGGGTGGGATGACACCGGTTTTATGTAGATAGATGAGTAGGACGGCACTGGTTTTATGTAGATAGATCGGGTGGATGGGACTGGTTTTCTGTAGATAGATGGGTAGGACGGCACTGGTTTTATGTAGATAGATGGGGAGGATGGCACTGGTTTTATGTTGATGGATCAGTAGCACGGCACTGGTTTTATGTACATAGATGGGTAAGACGGCAATGGTCTTATGTAAATAGATGAGGAAGATGGCACTGGTTTTATGTAGAGAGATGGAGAGGACGGCACTGGTATTATGTAGTTACATGGGGAGGATGGCACTGGTTTTATCTAGTTCGTTGGGTACGACGGCAGTGGTTTTATCTAGATAGATGGGGAGGACGACACTGGTTTTATGCAGACAGATGGGGAGGAAGGTACTGGTTTTATGAGAAAAATGGAGAGTACGGCACTGGTATTATGTATATAGATGGGTAGGGTGGCACTGGTTTTATGTAGAGAGATGGAGAGTACAGGACTGGTTTTATGTAGATAGATGGGTGGGACGGCAGTGGTTTTATGTTGACAGATGGGGAGGACGGCCCTGGTTTTATGTAGACAGATGGGGTGGACGACACTGGTTTTATGTAGATAGATGGGTAGGACGGCACTGGTTTTATGTAGAGAGATGGAGAGGACTGCACCGGTATTATGTAGTTAGATGGGGAGGATGGCACTGGTTTTATGTAGACGGGTGGGTAGGACGGCACAGGTTTTATTTGGAGAGATGAGGAGGATGGCACTGGTTTTATGTAGGGAGATTGAGAGCACGGCACTGGTTTTACGTAGATAGATGGGTAGGACGGCACTGGTTTTATGTAGATAGATGGGGAGGATGGCACTGGTTTTATGTAGATAGATGAGTAGGATGGCACTGATTTTATGTAGATAGATGGGGTGGACGACACTGGTTTTATGTAGATAGATGGGTAGGACGGCACTGCTTTTATGTAGAGAGATAGAGAGGACGGCACTGGTTTTATATAGGTAGATGGGGAGGACAACAGTGGTTTTGTGTAGATAGATGGAAAGGTCGGCACTGGTTTTATGTAGAGAGATGCAGAGGACGGCACTGATTTTATGTAGAGAGACGGGGAGGACGACACTGGTTTTATGTACATAGATGGGTAGGACGGCAATGGTCTTATGCAGATAATTGAAGAAGATGGCACTGGTTTTATGTAGATAGATGGGTGCGGCGGCACTGGTTTTATGTAGATAGATGGGTAGGATGGCACTGGTTTTATGTAGATAGTTGGGTGAGGGGCACTGGTTTTATGTAGATAGATGGGTAGGATGGCACTGGTTTTATGTAGATAGATGGGTGGGATGACACTGGTTTTATGAAGATAGATGGGTAGGACGGCACTGGTTTTATGTAGAGAGATGGAGAGGACTGCACTGGTATTATGTAGTTAGATGGGGAGGATGGCACTGGTTTTATGTGGACGGGTGGGTAGGACGGCACAGGTTTTATTTGTAGAGATGGGGAGGATGGCACTGGTTTTATGTAGAGAGATTGAGAACACGGCACTGGTTTTACGTAGATAGATGGGTAGGACGGCACTGGTTTTATGTAGATAGATGGGGAGGATGGCACTGGTTTTATGTAGATAGATGAGTAGGATGGCACTGATTTTATGTAGATAGATGGGGTGGACGACACTGGTTTTATGTAGATAGATGGGTAGGACGGCACTGGTTTTATGTAGAGAGATAGAGAGGACGGCACTGGTTTTATATAGGTAGATGGGGAGGACAACAGTGGTTTTGTGTAGATAGATGGAAAGTTCGGCACTGGTTTTATGTAGAGAGATGGAGAGGACGGCACTGATTTTATGTAGAGAGACGGGGAGGACGACACTGGTTTTATGTAGAGAGATGGGGAGGACGACACTGCTTTTATGCAGACAGATGGGGAGGGTGGCGTTTGTTTTATGTAGTTAGATGAGGAGGACGGCACTGGTTTCATTTAGTTCGATGGGTAGGATGGCACTGGTTTTATGTGGACGGGTGGGTAGGATGGCTCTGGTTTTATTTAGAGAGATGGGATGGATGGCACTGGTTTGATGTTGATGGATCAGTAGCACGGCACTGGTTTTATGTACATAGATGGGTAGGACGGCAATGGTCTTATGCAGATAATTGAAGAAGATGGCACTGGTTTTATGTAGATAGATGGGTGCGGCGGCACTGGTTTTATGTAGATAGATGGGTAGGATGGCACTGGTTTTATGTAGATAGATGGGTGAGGGGCACTGGTTTTATGTAGATAGAGGGGTAGGATGGCACTGGTTTTATGTAGATAGATGGGTGGGATGACACTGGTTTTATGAAGATAGATGGGTAGGACGGCACTGGTTTTATGTAGATAGATGGGGAGGATGGCACTGGTGTTATGTAGATAGATGGGTGGGACGGCACTGCTATTATGTAGATAGATGGGGAGGATGGCACTGGTTTTATGTAGATACATGGGTGGGACGGCACTGGTTTTATGTAGATAGATGGTTAGGATGGCACTGTTTTTATGTAGATAAATGGGTAGGACGACACTGGTTTTATGTAGAGAGATGGAGAGGATGGCACTGGTTTTATTTAGAGAGATGGGGTGGATGGCACTGGTTTTATGTTGATGGATCAGTAGCACGGCACTGGTTTTATGTTGATAGATAGGTAGGACGGCAATGGTCGTATGTAGATAGATGAGGAAGATGGCACTGGTTTTATGTGGAGAGATGGAGAGGACGGCACTGGTATTATGTAGTTAGATGGGGAGAACGGCACTGGTTTTACGTAGATAGATTGGTAGGACGGCACTGGTTTTATGTAGATATATGGGGAGAACGGCACTGGTTTTATGTAGAGAGATGTTGAGGACGGCACTGCTTTTATGTAGATGGATGGGGAGGACAAAACTGGTTTTATGTAGAGAGATGGAAAGGACTGCTCTGGTTTTATGTAGTTAGATGAGGAGGACGGCACTGGTTTCATTTAGTTCGATGGGTAGGATGGCACTGGTTTTATGTGGACGGGTGGGTAGGATGGCTCTGGTTTTATTTAGAGAGATGGGATGGATGGCACTGGTTTGATGTTGATGGATCAGTAGCACGGCACTGGTTTTATGTACATAGATGGGTAGGACGGCAATGGTCTTATGCAGATAATTGAAGAAGATGGCACTGGTTTTATGTAGATAGATGGGTGCGGCGGCACTGGTTTTATGTAGATAGATGGGTATGATGGCAGTGGTTTTATGTAGATAGATGGGTGAGGGGCACTGGTTTTATGTAGATAGAGGGGTAGGATTTCACTGGTTTTATGTAGACAGATGGGTGGGATGACACTGGTTTTATGAAGATAGATGGGTAGGACGGCACTGGTTTTATGTAGATAGATGGGGAGGATGGCACTGGTGTTATGTAGATAGATGGGTGGGACGGCACTGCTATTATGTAGATAGATGGGGAGGATGGCACTGGTTTTATGTAGATACATGGGTGGGACGGCACTGGTTTTATGTAGATAGATGGTTAGGATGGCACTGTTTTTATGTAGATAAATGGGTAGGACGACACTGGTTTTATGTAGAGAGATGGAGAGGATGGCACTGGTTTTATTTAGAGAGATGGGGTGGATGGCACTGGTTTTATGTTGATGGATCAGTAGCACGGCACTGGTTTTATGTTGATAGATAGGTAGGACGGCAATGGTCGTATGTAGATAGATGAGGAAGATGGCACTGGTTTTATGTGGAGAGATGGAGAGGACGGCACTGGTATTATGTAGTTAGATGGGGAGAACGGCACTGGTTTTACGTAGATAGATTGGTGGGACGGCACTGGTTTTATGTAGATATATGGGGAGAACGGCACTGGTTTTATGTAGAGAGATGTTGAGGACGGCACTGCTTTTATGTAGATGGATGGGGAGGACAAAACTGGTTTTATGTAGAGAGATGGAAAGGACGGCTCTGGTTTTATGTAGTCAGTTGGGGAGGGTGGCACTGGTTTTATGTAGAGAGATGGAGAGGACGGCACTGTTTTTTTGTAGAGAGTTGGAGAGGATGGCACTGGTTTTATGTAGAGAGACGGGGAGGACGACACTGGTTTTATGTAGAGAGATGGGGAGGACGACACTGGTTTTATGCAGACAGATGGGGAGAACGGCACTTGTTTTATGTAGATAGTTGGGTAGGACAGCACTGGTTTTATGTAGTTAGATGGGTAGGACGGCACTGGTATTATGTAGAGAGATGGAAAGGATGGCACTGGTTTTATGTAGATAGATGGGGAGAACGGCACTGGTTTTATGTAGATAGATGGGGAGGATGATACTGGTTTTATGTACTTAGTTTGGGAGGACAGCACTGGTTTTATGTAGTTGGATGGGTAGGATGGCACTGGTTTTATGTAGACGGGTGGGTAGGACGGCACTGGTTTTATTTAGATAGATGAGGAAGATGGCACTGGTTTTATGTAGAGAGATGGAGAGGACGGCACTGGTATTATGTAGTTAGATGGGGAGGATGGCACTGGTTTTATCTAGTTCGTTGGGTACTACGGCACTGATTTTATCTAGATAGATGGGGAGGACGGTACTGGTTTTATGAGAGAGATGGAGAGTACGGCACTGGTATTATCTATATAGATAGGTAGGGTGGCACTGGTTTTATGTAGATAGATGGGTGGGACGGCACTGGTTTTATGTAGATAGATGGGGAGGATGGCACTGGTTTTACATAGATAGATGGGTGGGATGACACCGGTTTTATGTAGATAGATGAGTAGGACGGCACTGGTTTTATGTCGATAGATCGTGTGGATGGCACTGGTTTTCTGTAGATAGATGGGTAGGACGGCACTGGTTTTATGTAGATAGATGGGGAGGATGGCACTGGTTTTATGTTGATGGATCAGTAGCACGGCACTGGTTTTATGTACATAGATGGGTAAGACGGCAATGGTCGTATGTAAATAGATGAGGAAGATGGCACTGGTTTTATGTAGAGAGATGGAGAGGACGGCACTGGTATTATGTAGTTACATGGGGAGGATGGCACTGGTTTTATCTAGTTTGTTGGGTACGACGGCAGTGGTCTTATCTAGATAGATGGGGAGGACGACACTGGTTTTATGCAGACAGATGGGGAGGAAGGTACTGGTTTTATGAGAGAAATGGAGAGTACGGCACTGGTATTATGTATATAGATGGGTAGGGTGGCACTGGTTTTATGTAGAGAGATGGAGAGGACAGGACTGGTTTTATGTAGATAGATGGGTGGGACGGCAGTGGTTTTATGTTGACAGATGGGGAGGACGGCCCTGGTTTTATGTAGACAGATGGGGTGGACGACACTGGTTTTATGTAGATAGATGGGTAGGACGGCACTGGTTTTATGTAGAGAGATGGAGAGGACAGGACTGCTTTTATGTACATAGATGGGTGGGACGGCAGTGGTTTTATGTAGATAGATGGGTAGGATGGCACTGGTTTTATGTAGATAGATGGGTGGGATGACACTGGTTTTATGAAGATAGATGGGTAGGACGGCACTGTTTTTATGTAGAGAGATGGAGAGGACTGCACTGGTATTATGTAGATAGATGGGTGGGACGGCACAGCTATTATGTAGATAGATGGGGAGGATGGCACTGGTTTTATGTAGATACATGGGTGGGACGGCGCTGGTTTTATGTAGATAGATGGTTAGGATGGCACTGTTTTTATGTAGATAAATGGGTAGGACGACACTGGTTTTATGTAGAGAGATGGAGAGGATGGCACTGGTTTTATTTAGAGAGATGGGGTGGATGGCACTGGTTTTATGTTGATGGATCAGTAGCACGGCACTGGTTTTATGTAGATAGATAGGTAGGACGGCAATGGTCTTATGTAGATAAATGAGGAAGATGGCACTGGTTTTATGTGGAGAGATGGAGAGGACGGCACTGGTATTATGTAGTTAGATGGGGAGAACGGCACTGGTTTTACGTAGATAGATGGGTAGGACGGCACTGGTTTTATGTAGAGAGATGGAGAGGACAGGACTGGTTTTATGTAGATAGATGGGTGGGACGGCAGTGGTTTTATGTTGACAGATGGGGAGGACGGCCCTGGTTTTATGTAGACAGATGGGGTGGACGACACTGGTTTTATGTAGATAGATGGGTAGGACGGCACTGGTTTTATGTAGAGAGATGGAGAGGACTGCACTGGTATTATGTAGTTAGATGGGGAGGATGGCACTGGTTTTATGTAGACGGGTGGGTAGGACGGCACAGGTTTTATTTGGAGAGATGGGGAGGATGGCACTGGTTTTATGTAGAGAGATTGAGAACACGGCACTGGTTTTACGTAGATAGATGGGTAGGACGGCACTGGTTTTATGTAGATAGATGGGGAGGATGGCACTGGTTTTATGTAGATAGATGAGTAGGATGGCACTGATTTTATGTAGATAGATGGGGTGGACGACACTGGTTTTATGTAGATAGATGGGTAGGACGGCACTGGTTTTATGTAGAGATATAGAGAGGACGGCACTGGTTTTATATAGGTAGATGGGGAGGACAACAGTGGTTTTGTGTAGATAGATGGAAAGGTCGGCACTGGTTTTATGTAGAGAGATGGAGAGGACGGCACTGATTTTATGTAGAGAGACGGGGAGGACGACACTGGTTTTATGTAGAGAGATGGGGAGGACGACACTGCTTTTATGCAGACAGATGGGGAGGGCGGCATTTGTTTTATGTAGGTAGATGGGTAGGACAGCACTGCTTTTATGTAGTTAGATGGGTAGGACGGCACTGGTTTTATGTAGTTAGATTGGGAGGACAACACTGGTTTTATGTAGAGAGATGGAAAGGACGGCACTGGTTTTATGTAGTTAGATGAGGAGGACGGCACTGGTTTCATTTAGTTCGATGGGTAGGATGGCACTGGTTTTATGTGGACGGGTGGGTAGGATGGCACTGGTTTTATTTAGAGAGATGGGGTGGATGGCACTGGTTTGATGTTGATGGATCAGTAGCACGGCACTGGTTTTATGTACATAGATGGGTAGGACGGCAATGGTCTTATGCAGATAATTGAAGAAGATGGCACTGGATTTATGTAGATAGATGGGTGCGGTGGCACTGGTTTTATGTAGAGAGATGGAGAGGACAGGACTGCTTTTATGTACATAGATGGGTGGGACGGCAGTGGTTTTATGTAGATAGATGGGTAGGATGGCACTGGTTTTATGTAGATAGATGGGTGGGATGACACTGGTTTTATGAAGATAGATGGGTAGGATGGCACTGTTTTTATGTAGAGAGATGGAGAGGACTGCACTGGTATTATGTAGATAGATGGGTGGGACGGCACAGCTATTATGTAGATAGATGGGGAGGATGGCACTGGTTTTATGTAGATACATGGGTGGGACGGCACTGGTTTTATGTAGATAGATGGTTAGGATGGCACTGTTTTTATGTAGATAAATGGGTAGGACGACACTGGTTTTATGTAGAGAGATGGAGAGGATGGCACTGGTTTTATTTAGAGAGATGGGGTGGATGGCACTGGTTTTATGTTGATGGATCAGTAGCACGGCACTGGTTTTATGTAGATAGATAGGTAGGACGGCAATGGTCTTATGTAGATAAATGAGGAAGATGGCACTGGTTTTATGTGGAGAGATGGAGAGGACGGCACTGGTATTATGTAGTTAGATGGGGAGAACGGCACTGGTTTTACGTAGATAGATGGGTAGGACGGCACTGGTTTTATGTAGAGAGATGGAGAGGACAGGACTGGTTTTATGTAGATAGATGGGTGGGACGGCAGTGGTTTTATGTTGACAGATGGGGAGGACGGCCCTGGTTTTATGTAGACAGATGGGGTGGACGACACTGGTTTTATGTAGATAGATGGGTAGGACGGCACTGGTTTTATGTAGAGAGATGGAGAGGACTGCACTGGTATTATGTAGTTAGATGGGGAGGATGGCACTGGTTTTATGTAGACGGGTGGGTAGGACGGCACAGGTTTTATTTGGAGAGATGGGGAGGATGGCACTGGTTTTATGTAGAGAGATTGAGAACACGGCACTGGTTTTACGTAGATAGATGGGTAGGACGGCACTGGTTTTATGTAGATAGATGGGGAGGATGGCACTGGTTTTATGTAGATAGATGAGTAGGATGGCACTGATTTTATGTAGATAGATGGGGTGGACGACACTGGTTTTATGTAGATAGATGGGTAGGACGGCACTGGTTTTATGTAGAGAGATAGAGAGGACGGCACTGGTTTTATATAGGTAGATGGGGAGGACAACAGTGGTTTTGTGTAGATAGATGGAAAGGTCGGCACTGGTTTTATGTAGAGAGATGGAGAGGACGGCACTGATTTTATGTAGAGAGACGGGGAGGACGACACTGGTTTTATGTAGAGAGATGGGGAGGACGACACTGCTTTTATGCAGACAGATGGGGAGGGCGGCATTTGTTTTATGTAGGTAGATGGGTAGGACAGCACTGCTTTTATGTAGTTAGATGGGTAGGACGGCACTGGTTTTATGTACTTAGATTGGGAGGACAACACTGGTTTTATGTAGAGAGATGGAAAGGACGGCACTGGTTTTATGTAGTTAGATGAGGAGGACGGCACTGGTTTCATTTAGTTCGATGGGTAGGATGGCACTGGTTTTATGTGGACGGGTGGGTAGGATGGCACTGGTTTTATTTAGAGAGATGGGGTGGATGGCACTGGTTTGATGTTGATGGATCAGTAGCACGGCACTGGTTTTATGTACATAGATGGGTAGGACGGCAATGGTCTTATGCAGATAATTGAAGAAGATGGCACTGGATTTATGTAGATAGATGGGTGCGGTGGCACTGGTTTTATGTAGAGCGATGGAGAGGACAGGACTGCTTTTATGTACATAGATGGGTGGGACGGCAGTGGTTTTATGTAGATAGATGGGTAGGATGGCACTGGTTTTATGTAGATAGATGGGTGGGATGACACTGGTTTTATGAAGATAGATGGGTAGGACGGCACTGTTTTTATGTAGAGAGATGGAGAGGACTGCACTGGTATTATGTAGATAGATGGGTGGGACGGCACAGCTATTATGTAGATAGATGGGGAGGATGGCACTGGTTTTATGTAGATACATGGGTGGGACGGCACTGGTTTTATGTAGATAGATGGTTAGGATGGCACTGTTTTTATGTAGATAAATGGGTAGGACGACACTGGTTTTATGTAGAGAGATGGAGAGGATGGCACTGGTTTTATTTAGAGAGATGGGGTGGATGGCACTGGTTTTATGTTGATGGATCAGTAGCACGGCACTGGTTTTATGTAGATAGATAGGTAGGACGGCAATGGTCTTATGTAGATAAATGAGGAAGATGGCACTGGTTTTATGTGGAGAGATGGAGAGGACGGCACTGGTATTATGTAGTTAGATGGGGAGAACGGCACTGGTTTTACGTAGATAGATGGGTAGGACGGCACTGGTTTTATGTAGATAGATGGGGAGGACGGCACTGGTTTTATGTAGAGAGATGTTGAGGACGGCACTGCTTTTATGTAGATGGATGGGGAGGACAAAACTGGTTTTATGTAGAGAGATGGAAAGGACGGCTCTGGTTTTATGTAGTCAGTTGGGGAGGGTGGCACTGGTTTTATGTAGAGAGATGGAGAGGACGGCACTGTTTTTTTGTAGAGAGTTGGAGAGGATGGCACTGGTTTTATGTAGAGAGACGGGGAGGACGACACTGGTTTTATGTAGAGAGATGGGGAGGACGACACTGGTTTTATGCAGACAGATGGGGAGAACGGCACTTGTTTTATGTAGATAGTTGGGTAGGACAGCACTGGTTTTATGTAGTTAGATGGGTAGGACGGCGCTGGTTTTATGTAGTTAGATGGGGAGGACGGCACTGGTATTATGTAGAGAGATGGAAAGGATGGCACTGGTTTTATGTAGATAGATGGGGAGGACGGCACTGGTTTTATGTAGATAGATGGGGAGGATGATACTGGTTTTATGTACTTAGTTTGGGAGGACGGCACTGGTTTTATGTAGTTGGATGGGTAGGATGGCACTGGTTTTATGTAGACGGGTGGGTAGGACGGCACTGGTTTTATTTAGAGAGATGGGGTGGGTGGCACTGGTTTTATGTAGATAGATTGGTAGGACGGGAATGGTCTTATGTAGATAGATGAGGAAGATGGCACTGGTTTTATGTAGAGAGATGGAGAGGACGGCACTGGTATTATGTAGTTAGATGGGGAGGATGGCACTGGTTTTATCTAGTTCGTTGGGTACGACGGCACTGGTTTAATCTAGATAGATGGGGAGGACGACACTGGTTTTATGCAGACAGATGGGGAGGACGGTACTGGTTTTATGAGAGAGATGGAGAGTACGGCACTGGTATTATCTATATAGATAGGTAGGGTGGCACTGGTTTTATGTAGATAGATGGGTGGGACGGCACTGGTTTTATGTAGATAGATGCGCAAGACTGCACTGGTTTTATGTAGATAGATGGGGAGGACAACACTGCTTTTATGTAGAGAGATGGAAAGGACGGCACTAGTTTTATGTAGTTAGATGAGGAGGACGGCACTGGTTTTATGTAGTTAGATGGGTAGGATGGCACTGGTTTTACGTAGACGGGTGGGTAGGATGGCACTGGTTTTATTTAGAGAGATGGGTTGGATGGTACTGGTTTTATGTTGATGGATCAGTAGCACGGCACTGGTTTTTGTACATAGATGGGGAGGACGGCACTGGTTTTATGTAGATAGATGGGGAGTATGGCACTGGTTTTCCATAGATAGATGGGTGGGATGACACCGGTTTTATGTAGATAGATGAGTAGGACGGCACTGGTTTTATGTAGATAGATCGGGTGGATGGCACTGGATTTCTGTAGATAGATGGGTAGGACGGCACTGGTTTTATGTAGATAGATGGGGAGGATGGCACTGGTTTTATGTTGATGGATCAGTAGCACGGCACTGGTTTTATGTACATAGATGGGTAAGACGGCAATGGTCTTATGTAAATAGATGAGGAAGATGGCACTGGTTTTATGTAGAGAGATGGAGAGGACGGCACTGGTATTATGTAGTTACATGGGGAGGATGGCACTGGTTTTATCTAGTTCGTTGGGTACGACGGCAGTGGTTTTATCTAGATAGATGGGGAGGACGACACTGGTTTTATGCAGACAGATGGAGAGGAAGGTACTGGTTTTATGAGAGAAATGGACAGTACGGCACTGGTATTATGTATATAGATGGGTAGGGTGGCACTGGTTTTATGTAGAGAGATGGAGAGGACAGGACTGGTTTTATGTAGATAGATGGGTGGGACGGCAGTGGTTTTATGTAGATAGATGGGTAGGATGGCACTGGTTTTATGTAGATAGATGGGTGGGATGACACTGGTTTTATGAAGATAGATGGGTAGGACGGCACTGGTTTTATGTAGAGAGATGGAGAGGACTGCACTGGTATTATGTAGTTAGATGGGGAGGATGGCACTGGTTTTATGTAGACGGGTGGGTAGGACGGCACAGGTTTTATTTGGAGAGATGGGGAGGATGGCACTGGTTTTATGTAGAGAGATTGAGAACACGGCACTGGTTTTACGTAGATAGATGGGTAGGACGGCACTGGTTTTATGTAGATAGATGGGGAGGATGGCACTGGTTTTATGTAGATAGATGAGTAGGATGGCACTGATTTTATGTAGATAGATGGGGTGGACGACACTGGTTTTATGTAGATAGATGGGTAGGACGGCACTGGTTTTATGTAGCGAGATAGAGAGGACGGCACTGGTTTTATATAGGTAGATGGGGAGGACAACAGTGGTTTTGTGTAGATAGATGGAAAGGTCGGCACTGGTTTTATGTAGAGAGATGGAGAGGACGGCACTGATTTTATGTAGAGAGACGGGGAGGACGACACTGATTTTATGTAGAGAGATGGGGAGGACGACACTGCTTTTATGCAGACAGATGGGGAGGGTGGCGTTTGTTTTATGTACGTAGATGGGTAGGACAGCACTGCTTTTATGTAGTTAGATGGGTAGGACGGCACTGGTTTTATGTAGTTAGATTGGGAGGACAACACTGGTTTTATGTAGAGAGATGGAAAGGACGGCACTGGTTATATGTAGTTAGATGAGGAGGACGGCACTGGTTTCATTTAGTTCGATGGGTAGGATGGCACTGGTTTTATTTAGAGAGATGGGGTGGATGGCACTGGTTTGATGTTGATGGATCAGTAGCACGGCACTGGTTTTATGTACATAGATGGGTAGGACGGCAATGGTCTTATGCAGATAATTGAAGAAGATGGCACTGGTTTTATGTAGATAGATGGGTGCGGCGGCACTGGTTTTATGTAGATAGATGGGTAGGATGGCACTGGTTTTATGTAGATAGATGGGTGAGGGGCACTGGTTTTATGTAGATAGAGGGGTAGGATGGCACTGGTTTTATGTAGATAGATGGGTGGGATGACACTGGTTTTATGAAGATAGATGGGTAGGACGGCACTGGTTTTATGTAGATAGATGGGGAGGATGGCACTGGTGTTATGTAGATAGATGGGTGGGACGGCACTGCTATTATGTAGATAGATGGGGAGGATGGCACTGGTTTTATGTAGATACATGGGTGGGACGGCACTGGTTTTATGTAGATAGATGGTTAGGATGGCACTGTTTTTATGTAGATAAATGGGTAGGACGACACTGGTTTTATGTAGAGAGATGGAGAGGATGGCGCTGGTTTTATTTAGAGAGATGGGGTGGATGGCACTGGTTTTATGTTGATGGATCAGTAGCACGGCACTGGTTTTATGTAGATAGATAGGTAGGACGGCAATGGTCTTATGTAGATAGATGAGGAAGATGGCACTGGTTTTATGTGGAGAGATGGAGAGGACGGCACTGGTATTATGTAGTTAGATGGGGAGAACGGCACTGGTTTTACGTAGATAGATGGGTAGGACGGCACTGGTTTTATGTAGATAGATGGGGAGGACGGCACTGGTTTTATGTAGAGAGATGTTGAGGACGGCACTGCTTTTATGTAGATGGATGGGGAGGACAAAACTGGTTTTATGTAGAGAGATGGAAAGGACGGCTCTGGTTTTATGTAGTCAGTTGGGGAGGGTGGCACTGGTTTTATGTAGAGAGATGGAGAGGACGGCACTGTTTTTTTGTAGAGAGTTGGAGAGGATGGCACTGGTTTTATGTAGAGAGACGGGGAGGACGACACTTGTTTTATGTAGATAGTTGGGTAGGACAGCACTGGTTTTATGTAGTTAGATGGGGAGGACGGCACTGGTATTATGTAGAGAGATGGAAAGGATGGCACTGGTTTTATGTAGATAGATGGGGAGGACGGCACTGGTTTTATGTAGATAGATGGGGAGGATGATACTGGTTTTATGTACTTAGTTTGGGAGGACGGCACTGGTTTTATGTAGTTGGATGGGTAGGATGGCACTGGTTTTATGTAGACGGATGGGTAGGACGGCACTGGTTTTATTTAGAGAGATGGGGTGGGTGGCACTGGTTTTATGTAGATAGATGGGTAGGACGGCAATGGTCTTATGTAGATAGATGAGGAAGATGGCACTGGTTTTATGTAGAGAGATGGAGAGGACGGCACTGGTATTTTGTAGTTAGATGGGGAGGATGGCACTGGTTTTATCTAGTTCGTTGGGTACGACGGCACTGGTTTTATCTAGATAGATGGGGAGGACGACACTGGTTTTATGCAGACAGATGGGGAGGACGGTACTGGTTTTATGAGAGAGATGGAGAGTACGGCACTGGTATTATCTATATAGATAGGTAATGTGGCACTGGTTTTATGTAGATAGATGGGTGGGACGGCACTGGTTTTATGTAGATAGATGGGCAAGACTGCACTGTTTTTATGTAGATAGATGGGGAGGACAACACTGCTTTTATGTAGAGAGATGGAAAGGACGGCACTAGTTTTATGTAGTTAGATGAGGAGGACGGCACTGGTTTTATGTAGTTAGATGGGTAGGATGGCACTGGTTTTACGTAGACGGGTGGGTAGGATGGCACTGGTTTTATTTAGAGAGATGGGGTGGATGGTACTGGTTTTATGTTGATGGATCAGTAGCACGGCACTGGTTTTTGTAGATAGATGGGGAGGACGGCACTGGTTTTATGTAGATAGATGGGGAGGATGGCACTGGTTTTACATAGATAGATGGGTGGGATGACACCGGTTTTATGTAGATAGATGAGTAGGACGGCACTGGTTTTATGTAGATAGATCGGGTGGATGGGACTGGTTTTCTGTAGATAGATGGGTAGGACGGCACTGGTTTTATGTAGATAGATGGGGAGGATGGCACTGGTTTTATGTTGATGGATCAGTAGCACGGCACTGGTTTTATGTACATAGATGGGTAAGACGGCAATGGTCTTATGTAAATAGATGAGGAAGATGGCACTGGTTTTATGTAGAGAGATGGAGAGGACGGCACTGGTATTATGTAGTTACATGGGGAGGATGGCACTGGTTTTATCTAGTTCGTTGGGTACGACGGCAGTGGTTTTATCTAGATAGATGGGGAGGACGACACTGGTTTTATGCAGACAGATGGGGAGGAAGGTACTGGTTTTATGAGAAAAATGGAGAGTACGGCACTGGTATTATGTATATAGATGGGTAGGGTGGCACTGGTTTTATGTAGAGAGATGGAGAGTACAGGACTGGTTTTATGTAGATAGATGGGTGGGACGGCAGTGGTTTTATGTTGACAGATGGGGAGGACGGCCCTGGTTTTATGTAGACAGATGGGGTGGACGACACTGGTTTTATGTAGATAGATGGGTAGGACGGCACTGGTTTTATGTAGAGAGATGGAGAGGACTGCCCCGGTATTATGTAGTTAGATGGGGAGGATGGCACTGGTTTTATGTAGACGGGTGGGTAGGACGGCACAGGTTTTATTTGGAGAGATGAGGAGGATGGCACTGGTTTTATGTAGGGAGATTGAGAGCACGGCACTGGTTTTACGTAGATAGATGGGTAGGACGGCACTGGTTTTATGTAGATAGATGGGGAGGATGGCACTGGTTTTATGTAGATAGATGAGTAGGATGGCACTGATTTTATGTAGATAGATGGGGTGGACGACACTGGTTTTATGTAGATAGATGGGTAGGACGGCACTGCTTTTATGTAGAGAGATAGAGAGGACGGCACTGGTTTTATATAGGTAGATGGGGAGGACAACAGTGGTTTTGTGTAGATAGATGGAAAGGTCGGCACTGGTTTTATGTAGAGAGATGCAGAGGACGGCACTGATTTTATGTAGAGAGACGGGGAGGACGACACTGGTTTTATGTACATAGATGGGTAGGACGGCAATGGTCTTATGCAGATAATTGAAGAAGATGGCACTGGTTTTATGTAGATAGATGGGTGCGGCGGCACTGGTTTTATGTAGATAGATGGGTAGGATGGCACTGGTTTTATGTAGATAGTTGGGTGAGGGGCACTGGTTTTATGTAGATAGATGGGTAGGATGGCACTGGTTTTATGTAGATAGATGGGTGGGATGACACTGGTTTTATGAAGATAGATGGGTAGGACGGCACTGGTTTTATGTAGAGAGATGGAGAGGACTGCACTGGTATTATGTAGTTAGATGGGGAGGATGGCACTGGTTTTATGTGGACGGGTGGGTAGGACGGCACAGGTTTTATTTGTAGAGATGGGGAGGATGGCACTGGTTTTATGTAGAGAGATTGAGAACACGGCACTGGTTTTACGTAGATAGATGGGTAGGACGGCACTGGTTTTATGTAGATAGATGGGGAGGATGGCACTGGTTTTATGTAGATAGATGAGTAGGATGGCACTGATTTTATGTAGATAGATGGGGTGGACGACACTGGTTTTATGTAGATAGATGGGTAGGACGGCACTGGTTTTATGTAGAGAGATAGAGAGGACGGCACTGGTTTTATATAGGTAGATGGGGAGGACAACAGTGGTTTTGTGTAGATAGATGGAAAGTTCGGCACTGGTTTTATGTAGAGAGATGGAGAGGACGGCACTGATTTTATGTAGAGAGACGGGGAGGACGACACTGGTTTTATGTAGAGAGATGGGGAGGACGACACTGCTTTTATGCAGACAGATGGGGAGGGTGGCGTTTGTTTTATGTAGGTAGATGGGTAGGACAGCACTGCTTTTATGTAGTTAGATGGGTAGGACGGCACTGGTTTTATGTAGTTAGATTGGGAGGACAACACTGGTTTTATGTAGAGAGATGGAAAGGACGGCACTGGTTTTATGTAGTTAGATGAGGAGGACGGCACTGGTTTCATTTAGTTCGATGGGTAGGATGGCACTGGTTTTATGTGGACGGGTGGGTAGGATGGCTCTGGTTTTATTTAGAGAGATGGGATGGATGGCACTGGTTTGATGTTGATGGATCAGTAGCACGGCACTGGTTTTATGTACATAGATGGGTAGGACGGCAATGGTCTTATGCAGATAATTGAAGAAGATGGCACTGGTTTTATGTAGATAGATGGGTGCGGCGGCACTGGTTTTATGTAGATAGATGGGTAGGATGGCACTGGTTTTATGTAGATAGATGGGTGAGGGGCACTGGTTTTATGTAGATAGAGGGGTAGGATGGCACTGGTTTTATGTAGATAGATGGGTGGGATGACACTGGTTTTATGAAGATAGATGGGTAGGACGGCACTGGTTTTATGTAGATAGATGGGGAGGATGGCACTGGTGTTATGTAGATAGATGGGTGGGACGGCACTGCTATTATGTAGATAGATGGGGAGGATGGCACTGGTTTTATGTAGATACATGGGTGGGACGGCACTGGTTTTATGTAGATAGATGGTTAGGATGGCACTGTTTTTATGTAGATAAATGGGTAGGACGACACTGGTTTTATGTAGAGAGATGGAGAGGATGGCACTGGTTTTATTTAGAGAGATGGGGTGGATGGCACTGGTTTTATGTTGATGGATCAGTAGCACGGCACTGGTTTTATGTTGATAGATAGGTAGGACGGCAATGGTCGTATGTAGATAGATGAGGAAGATGGCACTGGTTTTATGTGGAGAGATGGAGAGGACGGCACTGGTATTATGTACTTAGATGGGGAGAACGGCACTGGTTTTATGTAGAGAGATGTTGAGGACGGCACTGCTTTTATGTAGATGGATGGGGAGGACAAAACTGGTTTTATGTAGAGAGATGGAAAGGACGGCTCTGGTTTTATGTAGTTAGATGAGGAGGACGGCACTGGTTTCATTTAGTTCGATGGGTAGGATGGCACTGGTTTTATGTGGACGGGTGGGTAGGATGGCTCTGGTTTTATTTAGAGAGATGGGATGGATGGCACTGGTTTGATGTTGATGGATCAGTAGCACGGCACTGGTTTTATGTACATAGATGGGTAGGACGGCAATGGTCTTATGCAGATAATTGAAGAAGATGGCACTGGTTTTATGTAGATAGATGGGTGCGGCGGCACTGGTTTTATGTAGATAGATGGGTAGGATGGCACTGGTTTTATGTAGATAGATGGGTGAGGGGCACTGGTTTTATGTAGATAGAGGGGTAGGATGGCACTGGTTTTATGTAGACAGATGGGTGGGATGACACTGGTTTTATGAAGATAGATGGGTAGGACGGCACTGGTTTTATGTAGATAGATGGGGAGGATGGCACTGGTGTTATGTAGATAGATGGGTGGGACGGCACTGCTATTATGTAGATAGATGGGGAGGATGGCACTGGTTTTATGTAGATACATGGGTGGGACGGCACTGGTTTTATGTAGATAGATGGTTAGGATGGCACTGTTTTTATGTAGATAAATGGGTAGGACGACACTGGTTTTATGTAGAGAGATGGAGAGGATGGCACTGGTTTTATTTAGAGAGATGGGGTGGATGGCACTGGTTTTATGTTGATGGATCAGTAGCACGGCACTGGTTTTATGTTGATAGATAGGTAGGACGGCAATGGTCGTATGTAGATAGATGAGGAAGATGGCACTGGTTTTATGTGGAGAGATGGAGAGGACGGCACTGGTATTATGTAGTTAGATGGGGAGAACGGCACTGGTTTTACGTAGATAGATTGGTGGGACGGCACTGGTTTTATGTAGATATATGGGGAGAACGGCACTGGTTTTATGTAGAGAGATGTTGAGGACGGCACTGCTTTTATGTAGATGGATGGGGAGGACAAAACTGGTTTTATGTAGAGAGATGGAAAGGACGGCTCTGGTTTTATGTAGTCAGTTGGGGAGAGTGGCACTGGTTTTATGTAGAGAGATGGAGAGGACGGCACTGTTTTTTTGTAGAGAGTTGGAGAGGATGGCACTGGTTTTATGTAGAGAGACGGGGAGGACGACACTGGTTTTATGTAGAGAGATGGGGAGGACGACACTGGTTTTATGCAGACAGATGGGGAGAACGGCACTTGTTTTATGTAGATAGTTGGGTAGGGCAGCACTGGTTTTATGTAGTTAGATGGGTAGGACGGCACTGGTATTATGTAGAGAGATGGAAAGGATGGCACTGGTTTTATGTAGATAGATGGGGAGAACGGCACTGGTTTTATGTAGATAGATGGGGAGGATGATACTGGTTTTATGTACTTAGTTTGGGAGGACAGCACTGGTTTTATGTAGTTGGATGGGTAGGATGGCACTGGTTTTATGTAGACGGGTGGGTAGGACGGCACTGGTTTTATTTAGATAGATGAGGAAGATGGCACTGGTTTTATGTAGAGAGATGGAGAGGACGGCACTGGTATTATGTAGTTAGATGGGGAGGATGGCACTGGTTTTATCTAGTTCGTTGGGTACTACGGCACTGGTTTTATCTAGATAGATGGGGAGGACGGTACTGGTTTTATGAGAGAGATGGAGAGTACGGCACTGGTATTATCTATATAGATAGGTAGGGTGGCACTGGTTTTATGTCGATAGATGGGTGGGACGGCACTGGTTTTATGTAGATAGATGGGGAGGATGGCACTGGTTTTACATAGATAGATGGGTGGGATGACACCGGTTTTATGTAGATAGATGAGTAGGACGGCACTGGTTTTATGTAGATAGATCGTGTGGATGGCACTGGTTTTCTGTAGATAGATGGGTAGGACGGCACTGGTTTTATGTAGATAGATGGGGAGGATGGCACTGGTTTTATGTTGATGGATCAGTAGCACGGCACTGGTTTTATGTACATAGATGGGTAAGACTGCAATGGTCGTATGTAAATAGATGAGGAAGATGGCACTGGTTTTATGTAGAGAGATGGAGAGGACGGCACTGGTATTATGTAGTTACATGGGGAGGATGGCACTGGTTTTATCTAGTTTGTTGGGTACGACGGCAGTGGTCTTATCTAGATAGATGGGGAGGACGACACTGGTTTTATGCAGACAGATGGGGAGGAAGGTACTGGTTTTATGAGAGAAATGGAGAGTACGGCACTGGTATTATGTATATAGATGGGTAGGGTGGCACTGGTTTTATGTAGAGAGATGGAGAGGACAGGACTGGTTTTATGTAGATAGATGGGTGGGACGGCAGTGGTTTTATGTTGACAGATGGGGAGGACGGCCCTGGTTTTATGTAGACAGATGGGGTGGACGACACTGGTTTTATGTAGATAGATGGGTAGGACGGCACTGGTTTTATGTAGAGAGATGGAGAGGACTGCACCGGTATTATGTAGTTAGATGGGGAGGATGGCACTGGTTTTATGTAGACGGGTGGGTAGGACGGCACAGGTTTTATTTGGAGAGATGGGGAGGATGGCACTGGTTTTATGTAGGGAGATTGAGAACACGGCACTGGTTTTACGTAGATAGATGGGTAGGACGGCACTGGTTTTATGTAGATAGATGGGGAGGACGGCACTGGTTTCATTTAGTTCGATGGGTAGGATGGCACTGGTTTTATGTGGACGGGTGGGTAGGATGGCACTGGTTTTATTTAGTGAGATGGGGTGGATGGCACTGGTTTGATGTTGATGGATCAGTAGCACGGCACTGGTTTTATGTACATAGATGGGTAGGACGGCAATGGTCTTATGCAGATAATTGAAGAAGATGGCACTGGTTTTATGTAGATAGATGGGTGCGGCGGCACTGGTTTTATGTAGATAGATAGGTAGGACGGCACTGGTTTTATGTAGAGAGATGGAGAGGACTGCACTGGTATTATGTAGTTAGATGGGGAGGATGGCACTGGTTTTATGTAGACGGGTGGGTAGGACGGCACAGGTTTTATTTGGAGAGATGGGGAGGATGGCACTGGTTTTATATAGAGAGATTGAGAACACGGCACTGGTTTTACGTAGATAGATGGGTAGGACGGCACTGCTTTTATGCAGACAGATGGGGAGGGCGGCATTTGTTTTATGTAGGTAGATGGGTAGGACAGCACTGCTTTTATGTAGTTAGATGGGTAGGACGGCACTGGTTTTATATAGTTAGATTGGGAGGACAACACTGGTTTTATGTAGAGAGATGGAAAGGACGGCACTGGTTTTATGCAGTTAGATGAGGAGGACGGCACTGGTTTCATTTAGTTCGATGGGTAGGATGGCACTGGTTTTATGTGGACGGGTGGGTAGGATGGCACTGGTTTTATTTAGAGAGATGGGTTGGATGGCACTGGTTTGATGTTGATGGATCAGTAGCACGGCACTGGTTTTATGTACATAGATGGGTAGGACGGCAATGGTCTTATGCAGATAATTGAAGAAGATGGCACTGGTTTTATGTAGATAGATGGTTGCGGCGGCACTGGTTTTATGTAGATAGATGGGTAGGATGGCACTGGTTTTATGTAGATAGATGGGTGAGGGGCACTGGTTTTATGTAGATAGATGGGTAGGATGGCACTGGTTTTATGTAGATAGATGGGTGGGATGACACTGGTTTTATGAAGATAGATGGGTAGGACGGCACTGGTTTTATGTAGATAGATGGGGAGGACGGCACTGGTTTCATTTAGTTCGATGGGTAGGATGGCACTGGTTTTATGTGGACGGGTGGGTAGGATGGCACTGGTTTTATTTAGTGAGATGGGGTGGATGGCACTGGTTTGATGTTGATGGATCAGTAGAACGGCACTGGTTTTATGTACATAGATGGGTAGGACGGCAATGGTCTTATGCAGATAATTGAAGAAGATGGCACTGGTTTTATGTAGATAGATGGGTGCGGCGGCACTGGTTTTATGTAGATAGATGGGTAGGATGGCACTGGTTTTATGTAGATAGATGGGTGAGGGGCACTGGTTTTATGTAGATAGATGGGTAGGATGGCACTGGTTTTATGTAGATAGATGGGTGGGATGACACTGGTTTTATGTAGAGAGATGGAGAGGACGGCACTGATTTTATGTAGAGAGACGGGGAGGACGACACTGGTTTTATGTAGAGAGATGGGGAGGACGACACTGCTTTTATGCAGACAGATGGGGAGGGCGGCATTTGTTTTATGTAGGTAGATGGGTAGGACAGCACTGCTTTTATGTAGTTAGATGGGTAGGACGGCACTGGTTTTATGTAGTTAGATTGGGAGGACAACACTGGTTTTATGTAGAGAGATGGAAAGGACGGCACTGGTTTTATGCAGTTAGATGAGGAGGACGGCACTGGTTTCATTTAGTTCGATGGGTAGGATGGCACTGGTTTTATGTGGACGGGTGGGTAGGATGGCACTGGTTTTATTTAGAGAGATGGGGTGGATGGCACTGGTTTGATGTTGATGGATCAGTAGCACGGCACTGGTTTTATGTACATAGATGGGTAGGACGGCAATGGTCTTATGCAGATAATTGAAGAAGATGGCACTGGTTTTATGTAGATAGATGCGTGCAGCGGCACTGGTTTTATGTAGATAGATGGGTAGGATGGCACTGGTTTTATGTAGATAGATGGGTCAGGGGCACTGGTTTTATGTAGATAGATGTGTAGGATGGCACTGGTTTTATGTAGATAGATGGGTGGGATGACACTGGTTTTATGAAGATAGATGGGTAGGACGGCACTGGTTTTATGTAGAGAGATGGAGAGGACTGCACTGGTATTATGTAGTTAGATGGGGAGGATGGCACTGGTTTTATTTAGACGGGTGGGTAGGACGGCACAGGTTTTATTTGGAGAGATGGGGAGGATGGCACTGGTTTTATGTAGAGAGATTGAGAACACGGCACTGGTTTTACGTAGATAGATGGGTAGGACGGCACTGGTTTTATGTAGATAGATGGGGAGGATGGCAGTGGTTTTATGTAGATAGATGAGTAGGATGGCACTGATTTTATGTAGAGAGACGGGGAGGACGTCACTGGTTTTATGTAGAGAGATGGGGAGGACGACACTGCTTTTATGCAGACAGATGGGGAGGGCGGCATTTGTTTTATGTAGGTAGATGGGTAGGACAGCACTGCTTTTCTGTAGTTAGATGGGTATGACGGCACTGGTTTTATGTAGTTAGATTGGGAGGACAACACTGGTTTTATGTAGAGAGATGGAAAGGACGGCACTGGTTTTATGTAGTTAGATGAGGAGGACGGCACTGGTTTCATTTAGTTCGATGGGTAGGATGGCACTGGTTTTATGTGGACGGGTGGGTAGGATGGCTCTGGTTTTATTTAGAGAGATGGGATGGATGGCACTGGTTTGATGTTGATGGATCAGTAGCACGGCACTGGTTTTATGTACATAGATGGGTAGGACGGCAATGGTCTTATGCAGATAATTGAAGAAGATGGCACTGGTTTTATGTAGATAGATGGGTGCGGCGGCACTGGTTTTATGTAGATAGATGGGTAGGATGGCACTGGTTTTATGTAGATAGATGGGTGAGGGGCACTGGTTTTATGTAGATAGAGGGGTAGGATGGCACTGGTTTTATGTAGATAGATGGGTGGGATGACACTGGTTTTATGAAGATAGATGGGTAGGACGGCACTGGTTTTATGTAGATAGATGGGGAGGATGGCACTGGTGTTATGTAGATAGATGGGTGGGACGGCACTGCTATTATGTAGATAGATGGGGAGGATGGCACTGGTTTTATGTAGATACATGGGTGGGACGGCACTGGTTTTATGTAGATAGATGGTTAGGATGGCACTGTTTTTATGTAGATAAATGGGTAGGACGACACTGGTTTTATGTAGAGAGATGGAGAGGATGGCACTGGTTTTATTTAGAGAGATGGGGTGGATGGCACTGGTTTTATGTTGATGGATCAGTAGCACGGCACTGGTTTTATGTTGATAGATAGGTAGGACGGCAATGGTCGTATGTAGATAGATGAGGAAGATGGCACTGGTTTTATGTGGAGAGATGGAGAGGACGGCACTGGTATTATGTAGTTAGATGGGGAGAACGGCACTGGTTTTACGTAGATAGATTGGTAGGACGGCACTGGTTTTATGTAGATATATGGGGAGGACGGCACTGGTTTTATGTAGAGAGATGTTGAGGACGGCACTGCTTTTATGTAGATGGATGGGGAGGACAAAACTGGTTTTATGTAGAGAGATGGAAAGGACGGCTCTGGTTTTATGTAGTCAGTTGGGGAGGGTGGCACTGGTTTTATGTAGAGAGATGGAGAGGACGGCACTGTTTTTTTGTAGAGAGTTGGAGAGGATGGCACTGGTTTTATGTAGAGAGACGGGGAGGACGAC
>NW_027275634.1:0-54026 GCF_030028105.1 Mobula birostris | reverse complement strand
ACCCCATTCCTTTCCTCCCACTACCGCATTTCTTTCCTCCCACTGCCCCATTCCTTTCCTCCAACTGCCCCACTCCTTTCCTCCCACTACCCCATTTCTTTCCTCCCTCTACCCCATTCCTTTCCTCCGACTACCCCATTCCTTTCTTCCAACTGCCCCAATCCTTTCCTCCTACTGCCCCATTCCTTTTCTCCAACTGCCCCACTGATTTCCTGCCTCTACCCCATTCCTATAACCCTACTACCGCATTCCATTCCTCCCTCTACCCCACTCCTTCCCTTCCTCTACCCCACTCCTTTCCTCCCTCTACCCCATTCCTTTCCTCCCACTGCCCCATTCCTTTCCTCCCTCTATCCCATTCCTTTCATCCGTCTACCCCAATCCTTTCCTCCCTCTACCCCATTCCTTTCCTCCGTCTACCCCATTCCTTTCCTCCCTCTACCCCATTCCTTTCCTATCACTGCCCCATTCTTTTCCTCCCTCTACACCATTCCTTTCCTCCCACTACCCCATTCCTTTCCTCCCTCTGCCCCATTCCTTTCCTCCCACTGCCCCATTTCTTTCCTCCCTCTATCCCCTTCCTTCCCTCCCTCTACCCCATTCCTTTCCTCCCACTGCCCCATTCCTTTCCTCCCTCTATCCCATTCCATTCCTCCCTCTACCCCACTCCATTCCTCCGACTACCCCATTCCTTTCCTCCAACTATCCCACTCCTTTCCTCATACTGCCCCATTCCTTTCCTCCAACTGCCCCACTGATTTCCTGTCTCTACCCCATTCCTTTAACACTACTACCGCATTCCATTCCTCCCTCTACCCAACTCCTTCCCTTCCTCGACCCCACTCCTTTCCTCCCACTACCGCATTCCTTTCTTCCCTCTACCACACTCCTTTCCTCCCTCTAACCCATTCCTTTCCTATCACTGCCCCATTCCTTTCCTCGCTCTACGCCATTCCTTTCCCCCCACTACCCCATTCCTTTCCTCCCTCTGCCCTATTCCTTTCGTCCCACTGCCCCATTCTTTTCCTCCCTCTACCCCATTCCTTTTCTCGCACTGCCCCATTCCTTTCCTCTCTCTACCCCATTCCTTTTCTCCCACTGCCCCATTCCTTTCCTCCCTCTATCCCATTCCTTTCATCCATCTAACCCATTCCTTTCCTCCCTCTACCCCATTCCTTTCCTCTGTCTACCCCACTCCTTTCCTCCCTCTACCCCATTCCTTTACTCTCTCTGCCCCATTCCTTTCCTCCCACTGCCCCATTTCTTTCCTCCATCTATTCCATTCCTTCCCTCCCTCTACCTCATTCCTTTCCTCCCACTGCCCCATTCCTTTCCTCCCTCTATCCCATTCCATTCCTCCCTCTACCCCATTCCTTTCCTCCGTCTACCCCATTCCTTTCCTCCCACTACCGAATTTCTTTCCTCCCATTGCCCCATTCCTTTCCTCCAACTGCCCCACTCCTTTCCCCCCACTACCCCATTCCTTTCCTCCCCCTACCCCATTCCTTTCCTCCGACTACCCCATTCCTTTCCTCCAACTGCCCCAATCCTTTCCTCCTACTGCCCCATTTCTTTTCTCCAACTGCCCCACTGATTTCCTGCCTCTACCCCATTCCTTTAACCCTACTACCGCATTCCATTCCTCCCTCTACCCCACTCCTTTCCTGCCTCTACCCCACTCCTTTCCTTCCACTACCCCATTCCTTTCCTCCCTCTACCCCATTCCTTTAAGCCACTACTCCATTCCTTTCCTCCCTCTACTCCACTCCTTTCCTCCCTATACCCAACTCCTTTCCTCCCACTACCCCATTCCTTTCCACCCTGTACCCCATTCCTTTCCTCCCTGTACGCCATTCCTTTCCTCCCTCTGCCCCATTCCTTTCCATCCTGTTCCCCATTCCTTTCCTCCCACCGCCCCATTCCTTTCCTCCCTCTACGCCATTCCTTTCCTCCCTCTGCCCCATTCCTTTCCTCCAACTGCCCCACTCCTTTCTTCCTACTACCCCATTCCTTTCCTTCAACTACCCTGATTTCCTCTCTCTACCCCATTCCTTTACCCCCACTACCCTATTCCTTTCCTCTCTCTACCTCACTCCTTTCCTCCCTCTACCCCATTCCTTTCCTCCCACTATCCCATTACTTTCCTGACTCTACACCATTCCTTTCCTCCCACTGCCCCATTCCTTTCCTCCTCTACACCATTCCTTTCCTCCCACTACCTCATTCCTTTCCTCCCTCTACACCATTCCTTTCCTCCCTCTACCTCATTCCTTTCCTCCACTACCCCATTCATTTCCTCCAACTGCCCCACTCCTTTCCTCCCACGGCCCCATTCCTTTGCTCCAACTGAACCACTGATTTCCTCCCTCTACCCCATTCCTTTACCCCCACTACCCCATTCCTTTCCTCCCTCTAAACCACTCCTTTCCTCCCTCTACCCCATTCCTTTCCTCCCTCTACCCCATTCCTTTCCTGCCTCTACCCCATTCCTCTCCTCCCTCTACCCAACTCCTTTCATCCCTCTATCCCATTCCTTTCCTACCTCCACCCCATTCCTTTCCTCCCTCTACCCCACTCCTTTCCTCCCACTACCCCATTCTTTTCGTCTCGCTTCCCCATTCCTGTCCTCCCACTGCCTCAGTCCTTTCCACCCTCTATCCCATTCCTTTGCTCCCTCTACCCCATTCCTTTCCTCCCGCAACCCCATTCCTTTCCTCCCTCGACCCCGTTCCTTTCCTCCCTCTATCCCATTCCTTTCCTCTCTCTACCCCATCCCTTTCCTCCCACTGCCCCATTCCTTTCCTCCCTCTATCCCATAGCTTTCCTCCCTGTACCCCATTCCTTTCCTACGTCTACACCAATCCTTTCCTCCAACTACCGCATTCCTTTCCTCCCACTGTCCCATTCCTTTCCTCCCTCTACCTCACTCCTTTCCTCCCTCTACCCCACCCCTTTCCTCTTTCTGCCCAATTCTTTCCTCCCATGACCCCATTTATTTCCTCCCTCTACCCCATTCCTTTCCTCCCTCTATCCGATTCCTTTCCTCCCTCTATCCGATTCCTTTCCTCCCTCTCACCCACTCCTTTCCTCCCACTACCCCATTCCTTTCCTCCCACTATCCCATTACTTTCCTCCTACTGCCCCATTCCTTTCCTATCACTGCCCCATTCCTTTCCTCCCTCTACCCCATTCCTTTCCTCCGTCTACCCCATTCCTTTCCTCCCTCGACCCCATTCCTTTCCTATCACTGCCCCATTCCTTCCCTCCCTCTACACCATTCCTTTCCTCCCACTACCCCATTCCTTTCCTCCCTCTGCCCCATTCCTTTCTTCCCACTGCCCCATTCCTTACATCCGTCTACCCCATTCCTATCCTCCCTCTACCCATTCCTTTCCTCCCACTGCCCCATTCCTTTCCTCCCTCTATCCCATTCCTTTCATCCGTCTACCCCATTCCTTTCCTCCCTCTTCCCCATTCCTTTCCTCCGTCTACCCCATTCCTTTCCTCCCTCTACCCCATTCCTTTCCTATCACTGCCCCATTCCTTTCCTCCCTCTACACCATTCCTTTCCTCCCTCTACCCCATTCCTTTCCTCCCTCTGCCCCATTCCTTTCCTCCCACTACCCCATTTCTTTCCTCCCTCTATCCCATTCCTTCCCTCCCTCTACCCCATTCCTTTCCTCCCACTGCCCCATTCCTTTCCTCCCTCTATCCCATTCCATTCCTCCCTCTACCCCATTCCTTTCCTCCGTCTACCCCATTCCTTTCCTCCCACTACCGCATTCCGTTCCTCCCACTGCCCCATTCCTTTCCTCCAACTGCCCCACTGATTTCCTGCCTCTACCCCATTCCTTTAACCCTACTACCGCATTCCTTTCCTCCCTCTACCCCACTCTTTCCCTTCCTCTACCCCACTCCTTTCCTCCCACTACCGCATTCCTTTCCTCCCTCTACCCCACTCCTTTCCTCCCTCTACCCCATTCCTTTACCCCCACTACCCCATTCCTTTCCTCCCTCTAAACCACTCCTTTCCTCCCTCTACCCACCTCCTTTCCTCCCACTATCCCATTCCTTTCCTCCCTCTACCCCATTCCTTTCTTCCGTCGATCCCATTCCTTTCCTCCCTCTACCCCACTCCCTTCCTCCCACTGCCCCATTCCATTCCTCCCTCTATCCAATTCCTTTCCTCCCTCTACCCCATTCCTTTCCTCCCTCTAACCCATTCTTTTCCTCCCTCTACCCCATTCCTTTCCTCCCACTGCCCCATTCTTTTCCTCCCTCTACCCCATTCCTTTTCTCCCACTGCCCCATTCCTTTCCTCCCTCTACCCCATTCATTTCTTCCCACTGCCCCATTCCTTTCCTCCCTCTACCCCATTCCTTTCCCCCAACTGACCCATTCCTTTCCACCCACTTCACCATTCCTTTCCTCCCACTGCCCCATTCCTTTCCTATCACTGCCCCATTCCTTTCCTCCCTCTACCCCATTCCTTTCCTCCCTCTACCCCATTCCTTTCCTATCACTGCCCCATTCCTTTCCTCCCTCTACCCCATTCCTTTCCCCCAACTGACCCATTCCTTTCCACCCACTTCCCCATTCCTTTCCTCCCACTGCCCCATTCCTTTCCTATCAATGCCCCATTCCTTTCCTCCCTCTACCCCATTCCTTTCCTCCCTCTACCCCAGTCCTTTCCTCTCTCTATCCCATTCCTTTCCTCCCTCTACCCCACTCCTTTCTTCCCTCTAACCCATTCCTTTCCTCCCTCTATCCCATTCCTTTCCTCCCTCTACCTCATTCCTTTCCTCCGTCTACCCCATTCCTTTCCTCCCTCTACCCCATTCCTTTCCTATCACTGCCACATTCCTTTCCTCCCTCTACACCATTCCTTTCCTCCCACTACCCCATTCCTTTCCTCCCTCTGCCCCATTCCTTTCCTCCCACTGCCCCATTCTTTTCCTCCCTCTACCCCATTCCTTTTCTCCCACTGCCCCATTCCTTTCCTCCCTCTACCCCATCCCTTTCTTCCCTCTACCCCATTCCTTTCATCCGTCTACCCCATTCTTTTCCTCCCTCTACCCCATTCCTTTCCTCCGTCTACCCCATTCCTTTCCTCCCTCTACCCCATTCCTTTCCTCCCACTGCCCATTTCTTTCCTCCCTCTATCCCATTCCTTCCCTCCATCTACCCCATTACTTTCCTCCGTCTACCCCATTCCTTTCTTCCCACTACCGCATTCTTTTCCTCCTACTGCCCCATTCCTTTCCTCCAATTGCCCCACTGATTTCCTGCGTCTACCCCATTCCGTTAACACTACTACCGCATTCCTTTCCTCCCTCTACACCATTCCTTTCCTCCCACTACCCCATTCCTTTCCTCCCTCTGCCCCATTCCTTTCCTCCCACTGCCCCATTTCTTTCCTCCCTCTATCCCATTCCTTCCCTCCCTCTACCCCATTCCTTTCCTCCCACTGCCCCATTCCATTCCTCCCTATATCCCATTCCATTCCTCCCTCTACCCCATTCCTTTCCTCCGTCTACCCCATTCCTTTCCTCCCACTGCCCCATTCCTTTCCTCCAACTGCCCCACTCCTTTCCTCCCACGACCCCATTCCTTTCCTCCCTCTACCCGATTCCTTTCCTCCTACTGCCCCATTCCTTTCCTCCAACTGCCCCACTAATTTCCTGCCTCTACCCCATTCCTTTACCCCCACTACCCCATTCCTTTCCTCCCTCTAAACCACTCCTTTCCTCCCTCTACCCAACTCCTTTCCTCCCACTATCCCATTCCTTTCCTCCCTCTACCCCATTCCTTTCTTCCGTCGATCCCATTCCTTTGCTCCCTCTACCTCACTCCCTTCCTCCCACTGCCCCATTCCATTCCTCCCTCTATCCAATTCCTTTCCTCCCTCTACCCCATTCCTTTCCTCCCTCTATCCCATTCCTTTCCTCCCTCTACTCCATTCCTTTCCTTCCACTGCCCCATTCTTTTCCTCCCTTTACCCCATTCCTATCCCCCCACTGACCCATTCCTTTCCACCCACTACCCCATTCCTTTCCTCCTACTGCCCCATTCCTTTCCTATCACTGCCCCATTCCTTTCCTCCCTCTACCCCATTCCTTTCCTCCGTCTACCCCATTCCTTTCCTCCCTCGACCCCATTCCTTTCCTATCACTGCCCCATTCCTTCCCTCCCTCTACACCATTCCTTTCCTCCCACTACCCCATTCCTTTCCTCCCTCTGCCCCATTCCTTTCTTCCCACTGCCCCATTCCTTACATCCGTCTACCCCATTCCTATCCTCCCTCTACCCCATTCCTTTCCTCCCACTGCCCCATTCCTTTCCTCCCTCTATCCCATTCCTTTCATCCGTCTACCCCATTCCTTTCCTCCCTCTTCCCCATTCCTTTCCTCCGTCTACCCCATTCCTTTCCTCCCTCTACCCCATTCCTTTCCTATCACTGCCCCATTCCTTTCCTCCCTCTACACCATTCCTTTCCTCCCTCTACCCCATTCCTTTCCTCCCTCTGCCCCATTCCTTTCCTCCCACTACCCCATTTCTTTCCTCCCTCTATCCCATTCCTTCCCTCCCTCTACCCCATTCCTTTCCTCCCACTGCCCCATTCCTTTCCTCCCTCTATCCCATTCCATTCCTCCCTCTACCCCATTCCTTTCCTCTGTCTACCCCATTCCTTTCCTCCCACTACCGCATTCCGTTCCTCCCACTGCCCCATTCCTTTCCTCCAACTGCCCCACTGATTTCCTGCCTCTACCCCATTCCTTTAACCCTACTACCGCATTCCTTTCCTCCCTCTACCCCACTCTTTCCCTTCCTCTACCCCACTCCTTTCCTCCCACTACCGCATTCCTTTCCTCCCTCTACCCCACTCCTTTCCTCCCTCTACCCCATTCCTTTACCCCCACTACCCCTTTCCTTTCCTCCCTCTAAACCACTCCTTTCCTCCCTCTACCCACCTCCTTTCCTCCCACTATCCCATTCCTTTCCTCCCTCTACCCCATTCCTTTCTTCCGTCGATCCCATTCCTTTCCTCCCTCTACCCCACTCCCTTCCTCCCACTGCCCCATTCCATTCCTCCCTCTATCCAATTCCTTTCCTCCCTCTACCCCATTCCTTTCCTCCCTCTAACCCATTCTTTTCCTCCCTCTACCCCATTCCTTTCCTCCCACTGCCCCATTCTTTTCCTCCCTCTACCCCATTCCTTTTCTCCCACTGCCCCATTCCTTTCCTCCCTCTACCCCATTCATTTCTTCCCACTGCCCCATTCCTTTCCTCCCTCTACCCCATTCCTTTCCCCCAACTGACCCATTCCTTTCCACCCACTTCACCATTCCTTTCCTCCCACTGCCCCATTCCTTTCCTATCACTGCCCCATTCCTTTCCTCCCTCTACCCCATTCCTTTCCTCCGTCTACCCCATTCCTTTCCTCCCTCTACCCCATTCCTTTCCTATCACTGCCCCATTCCTTTCCTCCGTCTACCCCATTCCTTTCCCCCAACTGACCCATTCCTTTCCACCCACTTCCCCATTCCTTTCCTCCCACTGCCCCATTCCTTTCCTATCAATGCCCCATTCCTTTCCTCCCTCTACCCCATTCCTTTCCTCCCTCTACCCCAGTCCTTTCCTCTCTCTATCCCATTCCTTTCCTCCCTCTACCCCACTCCTTTCTTCCCTCTAACCCATTCCTTTCCTCCCTCTATCCCATTCCTTTCCTCCCTCTACCTCATTCCTTTCCTCCGTCTACCCCATTCTCCTTTCCTCCCTCTACCCCATTCCTTTCCTATCACTGCCACATTCCTTTCCTCCCTCTACACCATTCCTTTCCTCCCACTACCCCATTCCTTTCCTCCCTCTGCCCCATTCCTTTCCTCCCACTGCCCCATTCTTTTCCTCCCTCTACCCCATTCCTTTTCTCCCACTGCCCCATTCCTTTCCTCCCTCTACCCCATCCCTTTCTTCCCTCTACCCCATTCCTTTCATCCGTCTACCCCATTCTTTTCCTCCCTCTACCCCATTCCTTTCCTCCGTCTACCCCATTCCTTTCCTCCCTCTACCCCATTCCTTTCCTCCCACTGCCCATTTCTTTCCTCCCTCTATCCCATTCCTTCCCTCCATCTACCCCATTACTTTCCTCCGTCTACCCCATTCCTTTCTTCCCACTACCGCATTCTTTTCCTCCCACTGCCCCATTCCTTTCCTGCAACTGCCCCACTCCTTTCCTCCTACTGCCCCATTCCTTTCCTCCAATTGCCCCACTGATTTCCTGCCTCTACCCCATTCCGTTAACACTACTACCGCATTCCTTTCCTCCCTCTACACCATTCCTTTCCTCCCACTACCCCATTCCTTTCCTCCCTCTGCCCCATTCCTTTCCTCCCACTGCCCCATTTCTTTCCTCCCTCTATCCCATTCCTTCCCTCCCTCTACCCCATTCCTTTCCTCCCACTGCCCCATTCCATTCCTCCCTATATCCCATTCATTCCTCCCTCTACCCCATTCCTTTCCTCCGTCTACCCCATTCCTTTCCTCCCACTGCCCCATTCCTTTCCTCCAACTGCCCCACTCCTTTCCTCCCACGACCCCATTCCTTTCCTCCCTCTACCCGATTCCTTTCCTCCTACTGCCCCATTCCTTTCCTCCAACTGCCCCACTAATTTCCTGCCTCTACCCCATTCCTTTACCCCCACTACCCCATTCCTTTCCTCCCTCTAAACCACTCCTTTCCTCCTTCTACCCAACTCCTTTCCTCCCACTATCCCATTCCTTTCCTCCCTCTACCCCATTCCTTTCTTCCGTCGATCCCATTCCTTTGCTCCCTCTACCTCACTCCCTTCCTCCCACTGCCCATTCCATTCCTCCCTCTATCCAATTCCTTTCCTCCCTCTACCCCATTCCTTTCCTCCCTCTATCCCATTCCTTTCCTCCCTCTTCTCCATTCCTTTCCTTCCACTGCCCCATTCTTTTCCTCCCTTTACCCCATTCCTATCCCCCCACTGACCCATTCCTTTCCACCCACTACCCCATTCCTTTCCTCCTACTGCCCCATTCCTTTCCTATCACTGCCCCATTCCTTCCCTCCCTCTACACCATTCCTTTCCTCCCACTACCCCATTCCTTTCCTCCCTCTGCCCCATTCCTTTCTTCCCACTGCCCCATTCCTTACATCCGTCTACCCCATTCCTATCCTCCCTCTACCCCATTCCTTTCCTCCCACTGCCCCATTCCTTTCCTCCCTCTATCCCATTCCTTTCATCCGTCTACCCCATTCCTTTCCTCCCTCTTCCCCATTCCTTTCCTCCGTCTACCCCATTCCTTTCCTCCCTCTACCCCATTCATTTCCTATCACTGCCCCATTCCTTTCCTCCCTCTACACCATTCCTTTCCTCCCTCTACCCCATTCCTTTCCTCCCTCTGCCCATTCCTTTCCTCCCACTACCCCATTTCTTTCCTCCCTCTATCCCATTCCTTCCCTCCCTCTACCCCATTCCTTTCCTCCCACTGCCCCATTCCTTTCCTCCCTCTATCCCATTCCATTCCTCCCTCTACCCCATTCCTTTCCTCCGTCTACCCCATTCCTTTCCTCCCACTACCGCATTCCGTTCCTCCCACTGCCCCATTCCTTTCCTCCAACTGCCCCACTGATTTCCTGCCTCTACCCCATTCCTTTAACCCTACTACCGCATTCCTTTCCTCCCTCTACCCCACTCTTTCCCTTCCTCTACCCCACTCCTTTCCTCCCACTACCGCATTCCTTTCCTCCCTCTACCCCACTCCTTTCCTCCCTCTACCCCATTCCTTTACCCCCACTACCCCATTCCTTTCCTCCCTCTAAACCACTCCTTTCCTCCCTCTACCCACCTCCTTTCCTCCCACTATCCCATTCCTTTCCTCCCTCTACCCCATTCCTTTCTTCCGTCGATCACATTCCTTTCCTCCCTCTACCCCACTCCCTTCCTCCCACTGCCCCATTCCATTCCTCCCTCTATCCAATTCCTTTCCTCCCTCTACCCCATTCCTTTCCTACCTCTAACCCATTCTTTTCCTCCCTCTACCCCATTCCTTTCCTCCCACTGCCCCATTCTTTTCCTCCCTCTACCCCATTCCTTTTCTCCCACTGCCCCATTCCTTTCCTCCCTCTACCCCATTCATTTCTTCCCACTGCCCCATTCCTTTCCTCCCTCTACCCCATTCCTTTCCCCCAACTGACCCATTCCTTTCCACCCACTTCACCATTCCTTTCCTCCCACTGCCCCATTCCTTTCCTATCACTGCCCCATTCCTTTCCTCCCTCTACCCCATTCCTTTCCTCCGTCTACCCCATTCCTTTCCTCCCTCTACCCCATTCCTTTCCTATCACTGCCCCATTCCTTTCCTCCCTCTACCCCATTCCTTTCCTCCCTCTACCCCAGTCCTTTCCTCTCTCTATCCCATTCCTTTCCTCCCTCTACCCCACTCCTTTCTTCCCTCTAACCCATTCCTTTCCTCCCTCTATCCCATTCCTTTCCTCCCTCTACCTCATTCCTTTCCTCTCTCTATCCCATTCCTGTCCTCCCTCTACGCCATTCCTTACCTCCCACTACCCCATTCCTTTCCTCACTCTACCCCATTCCTTTCCTCCATTTACCCTATGCCTTTCCTCCCACTACCCCATTCCTTTCATCCCACTGCCCCATTCCTTTCTGCCAACTGCCCCACTCCTTTCCTCCTATAGCCCCATTCATTTCCTCCCTCTACCCCATTCCTTTCCTCCGTCTACCCCATTCCTTTCCTCCCACTGCCCCACTCCTTTCCTCCCTCTATCCCATTCCTTTCCTCCCACTGCCCCATTCCTTTCCTCCCTCTACCCCATTGCTTTCCTCCCTCTACCCCATTCCTTTCTTCCCTCTGTCACATTCCTTTCCACCCTGTACCCCATTCCTTTCCTCCCACCGCCCCATTCCTTTCCTCCCTCTGCACCATTCCTTTCCTCCCTCTGCCCCATTCCTTTCTACCCTGTACCCCACTCCTTTCCTCCCTCTACCCATTCCTTTCCTATCACTGCCCCATTCCTTTCCTCCCACTACCCCATTCCTTTCCTTCCTCTGCCCCATGCTTTCCTCCCACTGCCCCATTCTTTTCCTCACTCTACCCCATTCCTTTTCTCCCACTGCCCCATTCATTTCCTCCCTCTACCACATTCCTTTCCTCCGTCTACCCCATTCCTTTCCTCCCTCTACCACATTCCTTTCCTATCACTGCCCCATTCCTTTCCTCCCTCTGCCCCATTCCTTTCCTCCCACTGCCCCATTTCTTTCCTCCCTCTATCCCATTCCTTCCCTCCCTCTACCCCATTCCTTTCCTTCCACTGCCCAATTCCATTCCTCCCTCTATCCCATTCCATTCCTCCCTCTACCCCATTCCTTTCCTCCGTCTACCCCATTCCTTTCCTCCCACTACCGCATTGCTTTCCTCCCACTGCCCCATTCCTATCCTCCAACTGCCCTACTCCTTTCCTCCCACGACCCCATTCCTTTCCTCCCTCTATCCCATTCCTTTCATCCATCTACCCCATTCCTTTCCTCCCTCTACCCCATTCCTTTCCTATCACTGCCCCATTCCTTTCCTCCCTCTACACCATTCCTTTCTTCCCACTACCCCATTCCTTTACTCTCTCTGCCCCATTCCTTTCCTCCCACTGCCCCCTTTCTTTCCTCCCTCTATTCCATTCCTTCCCTCCCTCTACCGCATTCCTTTCGTCCCACTGCCCCATTACTTTCCTCCCTCTATCCCATTCCATTCCTCCCTCTACCCAACTCCTTTCCTCCGTCTACCCCATTCCTTTCCTCCCACTACCGCATTTCTTTCCTCCCACTGCCCCATTCCTTTCCTCCAACTGCCCCACTCCTTTCCTCCCACTACCCCATTCCTTTCCTCCCTCTACCCCATTCCTTTCCTCCGACTACCCCATTCCTTTCCTCCAACTGCCCCAATCCTTTCCTCCTACTGCCCCATTCCTTTTCTCCAACTGCCCCACTGATTTCCTGCCTCTACCCCATTCCTTTAACCCTACTACCGCATTCCATTCCTCCCTCTACCCCACTCCTTCCCTTCCTCTACCCCACTCCTTTCCTCCCTCTACCCCATTCCTTTCCTCCGTCTACCCCATTCCCTTCCTCCCTCTACCCCATTCCTTTCCTATCACTGCCCCATTCCTTTCCTCCCTCTACACCATTCCTTTCCTCCCACTACCCCATTCCTTTCCTCCCTCTGCCCCATTCCTTTCCTCCCACTGCCCCATTTCTTTCCTCCCTCTATCCCCTTCCTTCCCTCCCTCTACCCCATTCCTTTCCTCCCACTGCCCCATTCCTTTCCTCCCTCTATCCCATTCCATTCCTCCCTCTACCCCACTCCATTCCTCCGACTACCCCATTCCTTTCCTCCAACTATCCCACTCCTTTCCTCATACTGCCCCATTCCTTTCCTCCGTCTACCCCATTCCTTTCCTCCCACTACCGAATTTCTTTCCTCCCATTGCCCCATTCCTTTCCTCCAACTGCCCCACTCCTTTCCTCCAACTGCCCAATCCTTTCCTCCTACTGCCCCATTTCTTTTCTCCAACTGCCCCACTGATTTCCTGCCTCTACCCCATTCCTTTAACCCTACTACCGCATTCCATTCCTCCCTCTACCCCAGTCCATCCCTTCCTCTACCCCACTCCTTTCCTCCCACTACCGCATTCCTTTCTTCCAACTGCCCCACTCCTTTCCTCCCACTTCCCCTTTCCTTTCCACCCACTGCCCCATTCCTTTCCACCCTCTACCCCATTCCTTTCCTCCCACTACCCCATTCCTTTCCTCCCTCTATCCCATTCCTTTCCTCCCACTGCCCCATTCTTTTCCTCCCACTGCCCCATTCCTTTCCTCCAACTGAACCACTGATTTCCTCCCTCTACCCCATTCCTTTACCCCCTCTACCCCATTCCTTTCCTCCCTCTAAACCACTCCTTTCCTCCCTCTACCCCATTCCTTTCTTGCGTCGATCCCATTCCTTTGCTCCCTCTACCCCACTCCCTTCCTCCCACTGCCCCATTCCATTCCTCCCTCTATCCAATTCCTTTCCTCCCTCTACCCCATTCCTTTCCTCCCTCTGCCCCATTCCTTTCCTCCCACTGCCCCATTTCTTTCCTCCCTCTATCCCATTCCTTCCCTCCCTCTACCCCATTCCTTTCCTCCCACTGCCCCATTCCATTCCTCCCTATATCCCATTCCATTCCTCCCTCTACCCCATTCCTTTCCTCCGTCTACCCCATTCCTTTCCTCCCACTGCCCCATTCCTTTCCTCCAACTGCCCCACTCCTTTCCTCCCACGACCCCATTCCTTTCCTCCCTCTACCCGATTCCTTTCCTCCTACTGCCCCATTCCTTTCCTCCAACTGCCCCACTAATTTCCTGCCTCTACCCCATTCCTTTACCCCCACTACCCCATTCCTTTCCTCCCTCTAAACCACTCCTTTCCTCCTTCTACCCAACTCCTTTCCTCCCACTATCCCATTCCTTTCCTCCCTCTACCCCATTCCTTTCTTCCGTCGATCCCATTCCTTTGCTCCCTCTACCTCACTCCCTTCCTCCCACTGCCCCATTCCATTCCTCCCTCTATCCAATTCCTTTCCTCCCTCTACCCCATTCCTTTCCTCCCTCTATCCCATTCCTTTCCTCCCTCTTCTCCATTCCTTTCCTTCCACTGCCCATTCTTTTCCTCCCTTTACCCCATTCCTATCCCCCCACTGACCCATTCCTTTCCACCCACTACCCCATTCCTTTCCTCCTACTGCCCCATTCCTTTCCTATCACTGCCCCATTCCTTCCCTCCCTCTACACCATTCCTTTCCTCCCACTACCCCATTCCTTTCCTCCCTCTGCCCCATTCCTTTCTTCCCACTGCCCCATTCCTTACATCCGTCTACCCCATTCCTTTCCTCCCTCTACCCCATTCCTTTCCTCCCACTGCCCCATTCCTTTCCTCCCTCTATCCCATTCCTTTCATCCGTCTACCCCATTCCTTTCCTCCCTCTTCCCCATTCCTTTCCTCCATCTACCCCATTCCTTTCCTCCCTCTACCCCATTCCTTTCCTATCACTGCCCCATTCCTTTCCTCCCTCTACACCATTCCTTTCCTCCCTCTACCCCATTCCTTTCCTCCCTCTGCCCCATTCCTTTCCTCCCACTACCCCATTTCTTTCCTCCCTCTATCCCATTCCTTCCCTCCCTCTACCCATTCCTTTCCTCCCACTGCCCCATTCCTTTCCTCCCTCTATCCCATTCCATTCCTCCCTCTACCCCATTCCTTTCCTCCGTCTACCCCATTCCTTTCCTCCCACTACCGCATTCCGTTCCTCCCACTGCCCCATTCCTTTCCTCCAACTGCCCCACTGATTTCCTGCCTCTACCCCATTCCTTTAACCCTACTACCGCATTCCTTTCCTCCCTCTACCCCACTCTTTCCCTTCCTCTACCCCACTCCTTTCCTCCACTACCGCATTCCTTTCCTCCCTCTACCCCACTCCTTTCCTCCCTGAACCCCATTCCTTTACCCCCACTACCCCATTCCTTTCCTCCCTCTAAACCACTCCTTTCCTCCCTCTACCCACCTCCTTTCCTCCCACTATCCCATTCCTTTCCTCCCTCTACCCCATTCCTTTCTTCCGTCGATCACATTCCTTTACTCCCTCTACCCCACTCCCTTCCTCCCACTGCCCCATTCCATTCCTCCCTCTATCCAATTCCTTTCCTCCCTCTACCCATTCCTTTCCTACCTCTAACCCATTCTTTTCCTCCCTCTACCCCATTCCTTTCCTCCCACTGCCCATTCTTTTCCTCCCTCTACCCCATTCCTTTTCTCCCACTGCCCCATTCCTTTCCTCCCTCTACCCCATTCATTTCTTCCCACTGCCCCATTCCTTTCCTCCCTCTACCCCATTCCTTTCCCCCAACTGACCCATTCCTTTCCACCCACTTCACCATTCCTTTCCTCCCACTGCCCCATTCCTTTCCTATCACTGCCCCATTCCTTTCCTCCCTCTACCCCATTCCTTTCCTCCGTATACCCCATTCCTTTCCTCCCTCTACCCCATTCCTTTCCTATCACTGCCCCATTCCTTTCCTCCCTCTACCCCATTCCTTTCCCCAACTGACCCATTCCTTTCCACCCACTTCCCCATTCCTTTCCTCCCACTGCCCCATTCCTTTCCTATCAATGCCCCATTCCTTTCCTCCCTCTACCCCATTCCTTTCCTCCCTCTACCCCAGTCCTTTCCTCTCTCTATCCCATTCCTTTCCTCCCTCTACCCCACTCCTTTCTTCCCTCTAACCCATTCCTTTCCTCCCTCTATCCCATTCCTTTCCTCCCTCTACCTCATTCCTTTCCTCTCTCTATCCCATTCCTGTCCTCCCTCTACGCCATTCCTTACCTCCCACTACCCCATTCCTTTCCTCACTCTACCCCATTCCTTTCCTCCATTTACCCTATGCCTTTCCTCCCACTACCCCATTCCTTTCATCCCACTGCCCCATTCCTTTCTGCCAACTGCCCCACTCCTTTCCTCCTATAGCCCCATTCATTTCCTCCCTCTACCCCATTCCTTTCCTCCGTCTACCCCATTCCTTTCCTCCCACTGCCCCACTCCTTTCCTCCCTCTATCCCATTCCTTTCCTCCCACTGCCCCATTCCTTTCCTCCCTCTACCCCATTGCTTTCCTCCCTCTACCCCATTCCTTTCTTCCCTCTGTCACATTCCTTTCCACCCTGTACCCCATTCCTTTCCTCCCACCGCCCCATTCCTTTCCTCCCTCTGCACCATTCCTTTCCTCCCTCTGCCCCATTCCTTTCTACCCTGTACCCCACTCCTTTCCTCCCTCTACCCATTCCTTTCCTCCCACTACCCCATTCCTTTCCTTCCTCTGCCCCATGCTTTCCTCCCACTGCCCCATTCTTTTCCTCACTCTACCCCATTCCTTTTCTCCCACTGCCCCATTCATTTCCTCCCTCTACCACATTCCTTTCCTCCGTCTACCCCATTCCTTTCCTCCCTCTACCACATTCCTTTCCTATCACTGCCCCATTCCTTTCCTCCCTCTGCCCCATTCCTTTCCTCCCACTGCCCCATTTCTTTCCTCCCTCTATCCCATTCCTTCCCTCCCTCTACCCCATTCCTTTCCTCCCACTGCCCCATTCCTTTCCTCCAACTGCCCCACTGATTTCCTGCCTCTACCCCATTCCTTTAACCCTACTACCGCATTCCTTTCCTCCCTCTACCCCACTCTTTCCCTTCCTCTACCCCACTCCTTTCCTCCCACTACCGCATTCCTTTCCTCCCTCTACCCCACTCCTTTCCTCCCTCTACCCCATTCCTTTACCCCCACTACCCCATTCCTTTCCTCCCTCTAAACCACTCCTTTCCTCCCTCTACCCACCTCCTTTCCTCCCACTATCCCATTCCTTTCCTCCCTCTACCCCATTCCTTTCTTCCGTCGATCCCATTCCTTTCCTCCCTCTACCCCACTCCCTTCCTCCCACTGCCCCATTCCATTCCTCCCTCTATCCAATTCCTTTCCTCCCTCTACCCCATTCCTTTCCTCCCTCTAACCCATTCTTTTCCTCCCTCTACCCCATTCCTTTCCTCCCACTGCTCCATTCCTTTCCTCCCTCTACCCCATTCCTTTTCTCCCACTGCCCCATTCCTTTCCTCCCTCTACCCCATTCATTTCTTCCCACTGCCCCATTCCTTTCCTCCCTCTACCCCATTCCTTTCCCCCAACTGACCCATTCCTTTCCACCCACTTCACCATTCCTTTCCTCCCACTGCCCCATTCCTTTCCTATCACTGCCCCATTCCTTTCCTCCCTCTACCCCATTCCTTTCCTCCGTCTACCCCATTCCTTTCCTCCCTGTACCCCATTCCTTTCCTATCACTGCCCCATTCCTTTCCTCCCTCTACCCCATTCCTTTCCCCCAACTGACCCATTCCTTTCCACCCACTTCCCCATTCCTTTCCTCCCACTGCCCCATTCCTTTCCTATCAATGCCCCATTCCTTTCCTCCCTCTACCCCATTCCTTTCCTCCCTCTACCCCAGTCCTTTCCTCTCTCTATCCCATTCCTTTCCTCCCTCTATCCCACTCCTTTATTCCCTCTAACCCATTCCTTTCCTCCCTCTATCCCATTCCTTTCCTCCCTCTACCTCATTCCTTTCCTCTCTCTATCCCATTCCTGTCCTCCCTCTACGCCATTCCTTACCTCCCACTACCCCATTCCTTTCCTCACTCTACCCCATTCCTTTCCTCCATTTACCCTATGCCTTTCCTCCCACTACCCCATTCCTTTCATCCCACTGCCCCATTCCTTTCTGCCAACTGCCCCACTCCTTTCCTCCTATAGCCCCATTCATTTCCTCCCTCTACCCCATTCCTTTCCTCCGTCTACCCCATTCCTTTCCTCCCAGTGCCCCACTCCTTTCCTCCCTCTATCCCATTCCTTTCCTCCCACTGCCCCATTCCTTTCCTCCCTCTACCCCATTGCTTTCCTCCCTCTACCCCATTCCTTTCTTCCCTCTGTCACATTCCTTTCCACCCTGTACCCCATTCCTTTCCTCCCACTGCCCCATTCCTTTCCTCCCTCTGCACCATTCCTTTCCTCCCTCTGCCCCATTCCTTTCTACCCTGTACCCCACTCCTTTCCTCCCTCTACCCATTCCTTTCCTATCACTGCCCCATTCCTTTCCTCCCTCTACACCATTCCTTTCCTCCCACTACCCCATTCCTTTCCTTCCTCTGCCCCATGCTTTCCTCCCACTGCCCCATTCTTTTCCTCACTCTACCCCATTCCTTTTCTCCCACTGCCCCATTCATTTCCTCCCTCTACCACATTCCTTTCCTCCGTCTACCCCATTCCTTTCCTCCCTCTACCACATTCCTTTCCTATCACTGCCCCATTCCTTTCCTCCCTCTGCCCCATTCCTTTCCTCCCACTGCCCCATTTCTTTCCTCCCTCTATCCCATTCCTTCCCTCCCTCTACCCCATTCCTTTCCTTCCACTGCCCAATTCCATTCCTCCCTCTATCCCATTCCATTCCTCCCTCTACCCCATTCCTTTCCTCCGTCTACCCCATTCCTTTCCTCCCACTACCGCATTGCTTTCCTCCCACTGCCCCATTCCTATCCTCCAACTGCCCTACTCCTTTCCTCCCACGACCCCATTCCTTTCCTCCAACTGCCCCACTGATTTCCTGCCTCTACCCCATTCCTTTCCTCCCACTGCCCCATTCCTTTCCTCCAACTGCCCCACTGATTTCCTGCCTCTACCCCATTCCTTTAACCCTACTACCGCATTCCTTTCCTCCCTCTACCCCACTCTTTCCCTTCCTCTACCCCACTCCTTTCCTCCCACTACCGCATTCCTTTCCTCCCTCTACCCCACTCCTTTCCTCCCTCTACCCCATTCCTTTACCCCCACTACCCCATTCCTTTCCTCCCTCTAAACCACTCCTTTCCTCCCTCTACCCACCTCCTTTCCTCCCACTATCCCATTCCTTTCCTCCCTCTACCCCATTCCTTTCTTCCGTCGATCCCATTCCTTTCCTCCCTCTACCCCACTCCCTTCCTCCCACTGCCCCATTCCATTCCTCCCTCTATCCAATTCCTTTCCTCCCTCTACCCCATTCCTTTCCTCCCTCTAACCCATTCTTTTCCTCCCTCTACCCCATTCCTTTCCTCCCACTGCTCCATTCTTTTCCTCCCTCTACCCCATTCCTTTTCTCCCACTGCCCCATTCCTTTCCTCCCTCTACCCCATTCATTTCTTCCCACTGCCCCATTCCTTTCCTCCCTCTACCCCATTCCTTTCCCCCAACTGACCCATTCCTTTCCACCCACTTCACCATTCCTTTCCTCCCACTGCCCCATTCCTTTCCTATCACTGCCCCATTCCTTTCCTCCCTCTACCCCATTCCTTTCCTCCGTCTACCCCATTCCTTTCCTCCCTCTACCCCATTCCTTTCCTATCACTGCCCCATTCCTTTCCTCCCTCTACCCCATTCCTTTCCCCCAACTGACCCATTCCTTTCCACCCACTTCCCCATTCCTTTCCTCCCACTGCCCCATTCCTTTCCTATCAATGCCCCATTCCTTTCCTCCCTCTACCCCATTCCTTTCCTCCCTCTACCCCAGTCCTTTCCTCTCTCTATCCCATTCCTTTCCTCCCTCTACCCCACTCCTTTCTTCCCTCTAACCCATTCCTTTCCTCCCTCTATCCCATTCCTTTCCTCCCTCTACCTCATTCCTTTCCTCTCTCTATCCCATTCCTGTCCTCCCTCTACGCCATTCCTTACCTCCCACTACCCCATTCCTTTCCTCACTCTACCCCATTCCTTTCCTCCATTTACCCTATGCCTTTCCTCCCACTACCCCATTCCTTTCATCCCACTGCCCCATTCCTTTCTGCCAACTGCCCCACTCCTTTCCTCCTATAGCCCCATTCATTTCCTCCCTCTACCCCATTCCTTTCCTCCGTCTACCCCATTCCTTTCCTCCCAGTGCCCCACTCCTTTCCTCCCTCTATCCCATTCCTTTCCTCCCACTGCCCCATTCCTTTCCTCCCTCTACCCCATTGCTTTCCTCCCTCTACCCCATTCCTTTCTTCCCTCTGTCACATTCCTTTCCACCCTGTACCCCATTCCTTTCCTCCCACTGCCCCATTCCTTTCCTCCCTCTGCACCATTCCTTTCCTCCCTCTGCCCCATTCCTTTCTACCCTGTACCCCACTCCTTTCCTCCCTCTACCCATTCCTTTCCTATCACTGCCCCATTCCTTTCCTCCCTCTACACCATTCCTTTCCTCCCACTACCCCATTCCTTTCCTTCCTCTGCCCCATGCTTTCCTCCCACTGCCCCATTCTTTTCCTCACTCTACCCCATTCCTTTTCTCCCACTGCCCCATTCATTTCCTCCCTCTACCACATTCCTTTCCTCCGTCTACCCCATTCCTTTCCTCCCTCTACCACATTCCTTTCCTATCACTGCCCCATTCCTTTCCTCCCTCTGCCCCATTCCTTTCCTCCCACTGCCCCATTTCTTTCCTCCCTCTATCCCATTCCTTCCCTCCCTCTACCCCATTCCTTTCCTTCCACTGCCCAATTCCATTCCTCCCTCTATCCCATTCCATTCCTCCCTCTACCCCATTCCTTTCCTCCGTCTACCCCATTCCTTTCCTCCCACTACCGCATTGCTTTCCTCCCACTGCCCCATTCCTATCCTCCAACTGCCCTACTCCTTTCCTCCCACGACCCCATTCCTTTCCTCCCTCTATCCCATTCCTTTCATCCATCTACCCCATTCCTTTCCTCCCTCTACCCCATTCCTTTCCTATCACTGCCCCATTCCTTTCCTCCCTCTACACCATTCCTTTCCTCCCACTACCCCATTCCTTTACTCTCTCTGCCCCATTCCTTTCCTCCCACTGCCCCCTTTCTTTCCTCCCTCTATTCCATTCCTTCCCTCCCTCTACCGCATTCCTTTCGTCCCACTGCCCCATTACTTTCCTCCCTCTATCCCATTCCATTCCTCCCTCTACCCAACTCCTTTCCTCCGTCTACCCCATTCCTTTCCTCCCACTACCGCATTTCTTTCCTCCCACTGCCCCATTCCTTTCCTCCAACTGCCCCACTCCTTTCCTCCCACTACCCCATTCCTTTCCTCCCTCTACCCCATTCCTTTCCTCCGACTACCCCATTCCTTTCCTCCAACTGCCCCAATCCTTTCCTCCTACTGCCCCATTCCTTTTCTCCAACTGCCCCACTGATTTCCTGCCTCTACCCCATTCCTTTAACCCTACTACCGCATTCCATTCCTCCCTCTACCCCACTCCTTCCCTTCCTCTACCCCACTCCTTTCCTCCCTCTACCCCATTCCTTTCCTCCGTCTACCCCATTCCTTTCCTCCCTCTACCCCATTCCTTTCCTATCACTGCCCCATTCCTTTCCTCCCTCTACACCATTCCTTTCCTCCCACTACCCCATTCCTTTCCTCCCTCTGCCCCATTCCTTTCCTCCCACTGCCCCATTTCTTTCCTCCCTCTATCCCCTTCCTTCCCTCCCTCTACCCCATTCCTTTCCTCCCACTGCCCCATTCCTTTCCTCCCTCTATCCCATTCCATTCCTCCCTCTACCCCACTCCATTCCTCCGACTACCCCATTCCTTTCCTCCAACTATCCCACTCCTTTCCTCATACTGCCCCATTCCTTTCCTCCGTCTACCCCATTCCTTTCCTCCCACTGCCGAATTTCTTTCCTCCCATTGCCCCATTCCTTTCCTCCAACTGCCCCACTCCTTTCCTCCAACTGCCCCAATCCTTTCCTCCTACTGCCCCATTTCTTTTCTCCAACTGCCCCACTGATTTCCTGCCTCTACCCCATTCCTTTAACCCTACTACCGCATTCCATTCCTCCCTCTACCCCAGTCCATCCCTTCCTCTACCCCACTCCTTTCCTCCCACTACCGCATTCCTTTCTTCCAACTGCCCCACTCCTTTCCTCCCACTTCCCCTTTCCTTTCCTCCCACTACCTCGTTCCTTTCCTCCCACTGCCCCATTCCTTTCCACCCACTGCCCCATTCCTTTCCACCCTCTACCCCATTCCTTTCCTCCCACTACCCCATTCCTTTCCTCCCTCTATCCCATTCCTTTCCTCCCACTGCCCCATTCTTTTCCTCCCACTGCCCCATTCCTTTCCTCCAACTGAACCACTGATTTCCTCCCTCTACCCCATTCCTTTACCCCATCTACCCCATTCCTTTCCTCCCTCTAAACCACTCCTTTCCTCCCTCTACCCCATTCCTTTCTTGCGTCGATCCCATTCCTTTGCTCCCTCTACCCCACTCCCTTCCTCCCACTGCCCCATTCCATTCCTCCCTCTATCCAATTCCTTTCCTCCCTCTACCCCATTCCTTTCCTCCCTCGATCCCATTCCATTCATCCCTCTATCCCATTCCTTTCCTCCGTCTACCCCATTCCTTTCCTCCCGCTACCCCATTCCTTTCTTCCCACTGCCCCATTCCTTTCCTCCCTCTATCCCATTCCTTTCCCCCCACTGACCCATTTCTTTTCACCCACTACCCCATTCCTTTCCTCCCACTGCCCCATTCCTTTCCTATCACTGCCCCATTCCTTTCCTCCCTCTACACCATTCCTTTCCTCCCACTACCCCATTCCTTTCCTCCCTCTGCCCCATTCCTTTCCTCCCACTGCCCCATTCTTTTCCTCCCTCAACCCCATTCCTTTTCTCCCACTGCCCCATTCCTTTCCTCCCTCTACCCCATCCCTTTCTTCCCACTGCCCCATTTCTTTCCTCCCTCTATCCCATTCCTTCCCTCCCTCTACCCCATTCCTTTCCTCCCACTGCCCCATTCCTTTCCTATCACTGCCCCATTCCTTTCCTCCCTCTACACCATTCCTTTCCCTCCACTACCCCATTCCTTTCCTCCCACTGCCCCATTCCTTTCTTCCCTCTACCCCATTCCTTTCCTCCCACTGCCCCATTCCTTTCCTCCATCTACCCCATTCCTTTCCTCCCTCCACCCCATACCTTTCCTCCCACTGCCCCTTTCCTTTCTTCCCTCTATCCCATTACTTTCCTCTGTCTACCCCATTCCTTTCCTCCCTCAACCACATTCCTTTCCTATCACTGCCGCATTCCTTTCCTCCCACTACCCCATTCCTTTCCTCCCTCTATCCCATTCCTTTCCTCCCACTGCCCCATTCTTTTCCTCCCTCTATCCAATTCCTTTCCTCCCTCTACCCCATTCCTTTCCTCCCTCTACCCCTTCCTTTCCTCCCACTGCCCCATTCTATTCCTCCCTCTACCCCATTCCTTTTCTCCCACTGCCCCATTCCTTTCCTCCCTCTACCCCATTCCTTTCTTCCCACTGCTCCATTCCTTTCCTCCCTCGACCCCATTCTTTCCCCCCACTAACCCATTCCTTTTCACCCACTACCCCATTCCTTTCCTCCCACTGCCCCATTCCTTTCCTATCAGTGCCCCATTCCTTTCCTCACTCTATCCCATTCCTTTCCTCCCTCTATCCCATTCCTTTCCTCCCACTGCCCCATTCTTTTCCTCCCTCTATCCAATTCCTTTCCTCCCACTACCCCATTCCTTTCCTCCCTCTACCCCATTCCTTTCCTCCCACTGCCCCATTCTATTCCTCCCTCTACCCCATTCCTTTCCTCCCTCTACCCCATTCTTTCCCCCCACTAACCCATTCCTTTTCACCCACTACCCCATTCCTTTCCTCCCACTGCCCCATTCCTTTCCTCCAACTGCCCCACTCCTTTCCTCCTACTGCCCCATTCCTTTCCTCCAATTGCCCCACTGATTTCCTGCCTCTACCCCATTCCGTTAACACTACTACCGCATTCCTTTCCTCCCTCTGCCCCACTCCTTCCCTTCCTCTACCCCACTCCTTTCCTCCCACTACCGCATTCCTTTCCTCCTTCTACCCCACTCCTTTCCTCCCTCTACCCCATTCCTTTCCTATCACTGCCCCATTCCTTTCCTCCCTCTACACCATTCCTTTCCTCCCACTACCCCATTCCTTTCCTCCCTCTGCCCCATTCCTTTCCTCCCACTGCCCCATTCTTTTCCTCCCTCTACCCCATTCCTTTTCTCCCACTGCCCCATTCCTTTCCTCCCTCTACCCCATTCCTTTCCTCCATCTACCCCATTCCTTTCATCCATCTACCCCATTCCTTTCCTCCCACTACCCCATTCCTTCCCTCCCTCTGCCGCATTCCTTTCCTCCCACTGCCCCATTTCTTTCCTCCCTCTATCCCATTCCTTCCCTCCCTCTACCCCATTCCTTTCCTCCCACTGCCCCATTCCTTTCCTCCCTCTATCCCATTCCATTCCTCCCTCTACCCCATTTCTTTCCTCCCTCTATCCCATTCCTTCCCTCCCTCTACCCCATTCCTTTCCTCCCTCTGCCCCATGCCTTTCCTCCCACTGCCCCATTCTTTTCCTCCCTCTACCCCATTCCTTTTCTCCCACTGCCCCATTCCTTTCCTCCCTCTACCCCATTCCTTTCCTCCGACTACCCCATTCCTTTCCTCCCTCTACCCCATTCCTTTCCTATCACTGCCCCATTCCTTTCCTCCCTCTACACCATTCCTTTCCTCCCACTACCCCATTCCTTTCCTCCCTCTGCCCCATTCCTTTCCTCCCACTGCCCCATTTCTTTCCTCCCTCTATCCCATTCCTTCCCTCCCTCTACCCCATTCCTTTCCTCCCACTACCCCATTCCATTCCTCCCTATATCCCATTCCATTCCTCCCTCTACCCCATTCCTTTCCTCCGTCTACCCCATTCCTTTCCTCCCACTGCCCCATTCCTTTCCTCCAACTGCCCCACTCCTTTCCTCCCACGACCCCATTCCTTTCCTCCGTCGACCCCATTCCTTTCCTCCCTCTACCCCATTCCTTTCCTATCACTGCCCCATTCCTTTCCTTCCTCCACACCATTCCTTTCCCTCCACTACCCCATTCCTTTCCTCCCACTGCCCCATTGCTTTCCTGCCTCTATCCCATTCCATTCCTCCCTCTACCCCATTCCTTTCCTCCCTCTACCCCACTCCATTCCTCCGACTACCCCATTCCTTTCCTCCAACTGTCCCACTCCTTTCCTCCTCCTGCCCCATTCCTTTCCTCCAACTGCCCCACTGATATCCTGCCTCTACCTCATTCCTTTAACACTACTACCGCATTCCTTTCCTCCCTCTACACCACTCCTTCCCTTCCTCTACCCCATTCCTTTCCTCCCACTGCCCCATTCCTTTCTTCCCTCTACCCCATTCCTTTCCTCCCACTGCCCCATTCCTTTCCTCCATCTGCCCCATTCCTTTCCTCCCTCTACCCCATACCTTTCCTCCCACTGCCCCTTTCCTTTCTTCCCTCTATCCCATTACTTTCCTCTGTCTACCCCATTCCTTTCCTCCCTCAACCACATTCCTTTCCTATCACTGCCCCATTCCTTTCCTCCCTCTACCCCATTCCTTTCTTCCCACTGCCGCATTCCTTTCCTCCCACTACCCCATTCCTTTCCTCCCTCTATCCCATTCCTTTCCTCCCACTGCCCCATTCTTTTCCTCCCTCTATCCAATTCCTTTCCTCCCTCTACCCCATTCCTTTCCTCCCTCTACCCCATTCCTTTCCTCCCACTGCCCCATTCTATTCCTCCCTCTACCCCATTCCTTTTCTCCCACTGCCCCATTCCTTTCCTCCCTCTACCCCATTCCTTTCTTCCCACTGCTCCATTCCTTTCCTCCCTCGACCCCATTCTTTCCCCCCACTAACCCATTCCTTTTCACCCACTACCCCATTCCTTTCCTCCCACTGCCCCATTCCTTTCCTATCAGTGCCCCATTCCTTTTCTCACTCTATCCCATTCCTTTCCTCCCTCTATCCCATTCCTTTCCTCCCACTGCCCCATTCTTTTCCTCCCTCTATCCAATTCGTTTCCTCCCACTACCCCATTCCTTTCCTCCCTCTACCCCATTCCTTTCCTCCCACTGCCCCATTCTATTCCTCCCTCTACCCCATTCCTTTCCTCCCTCTACCCCATTCTTTCCCCCCACTAACCCATTCCTTTTCACCCACTACCCCATTCCTTTCCTCCCACTGCCCCATTCCTTTCCTATCAGTGCCCCATTCCTTTCCTCACTCTACCCCATTCCTTTCCTCCGTCTGCCCCATTCCTTTCCTCCCTCTACCCCATTCCTTTCCTATCACTGCCACATTCCTTTCCTCCCACTACACCATTCCTTACCTCCCACTACCCCATTCCTTTCCTCCCACTGCCCCATTCTTTTCCTCCCTCTACCCCATTCCTTTTCTCCCACTGCCCCATTCCTTTCCTCCCTCTACCCCATCCCTTTCTTCCCTCTACCCCATTCCTTTCATCCGTCTACCCCATTCTTTTCCTCCCTCTACCCCATTCCTTTCCGTCTACCCCATTCCTTTCCTCCCTCTACCCCATTCCTTTCCTCCCACTGCCCATTTCTTTCCTCCCTCTATCCCATTCCTTCCCTCCATCTACCCCATTACTTTCCTCCGTCTACCCCATTCCTTTCTTCCCACTACCGCGTTCTTTTCCTCCCACTGCCCCATTCCTTTCCTGCAACTGCCCCACTCCTTTCCTCCTACTGCCCCATTCCTTTCCTCCAATTGCCCCACTGATTTCCTGCCTCTACCCCATTCCGTTAACACTACTACCGCATTCCTTTCCTCCCTCTACATCATTCCTTTCCTCCCACTACCCCATTCCTTTCCTCCCTCTGCCCCATTCCTTTCCTCCCACTGCCCCATTTCTTTCCTCCCTCTATCCCATTCCTTCCCTCCCTCTACCCCATTCCTTTCCTCCCACTGCCCCATTCCATTCCTCCCTATATCCCATTCCATTCCTCCCTCTACCCCATTCCTTTCCTCCGTCTTCCCCATTCCTTTCCTCCCACTGCCCCATTCCTTTCCTCCAACTGCCCCACTCCTTTCCTCCCACGACCCCATTCCTTTCCTCCCTCTACCCGATTCCTTTCCTCCTACTGCCCCATTCCTTTCCTCCAACTGCCCCACTAATTTCCTGCCTCTACCCCATTCCTTTACCCCCAATACCCCGTTCCTTTCCTCCCTCTAAACCACTCCTTTCCTCCCTCTACCCAACTCCTTTCCTCCCACTATCCCATTCCTTTCCTCCCTCTACCCCATTCCTTTCTTCCGTCGATCCCATTCCTTTGCTCCCTCTACCTCACTCCCTTCCTCCCACTGCCCCATTCCATTCCTCCCTCTATCCAATTCCTTTCCTCCCTCTACCCCATTCCTTTCCTCCCTCTATCCCATTCCTTTCCTCCCTCTACTCCATTCCTTTCCTTCCACTGCCCCATTCTTTTCCTCCCTTTACCCCATTCCTATCCCCCCACTGACCCATTCCTTTCCACCCACTACCCCATTCCTTTCCTCCTACTGCCCCATTCCTTTCCTATCACTGCCCCATTCCTTTCCTCCCTCTACCCCATTCCTTTCCTCCGTCTACCCCATTCCTTTCCTCCCTCGACCCCATTCCTTTCCTATCACTGCCCCATTCCTTCCCTCCCTCTACACCATTCCTTTCCTCCCACTACCCCATTCCTTTCCTCCCTCTGCCCCATTCCTTTCTTCCCACTGCCCCATTCCTTACATCCGTCTACCCCATTCCTATCCTCCCTCTACCCCATTCCTTTCCTCCCACTGCCCCATTCCTTTCCTCCCTCTATCCCATTCCTTTCATCCGTCTACCCCATTCCTTTCCTCCCTCTTCCCCATTCCTTTCCTCCGTCTACCCCATTCCTTTCCTCCCTCTACCCCATTCCTTTCCTATCACTGCCCCATTCCTTTCCTCCCTCTACACCATTCCTTTCCTCCCTCTACCCCATTCCTTTCCTCCCTCTGCCCCATTCCTTTCCTCCCACTACCCCATTTCTTTCCTCCCTCTATCCCATTCCTTCCCTCCCTCTACCCCATTCCTTTCCTCCCACTGCCCCATTCCTTTCCTCCCTCTATCCCATTCCATTCCTCCCTCTACCCCATTCCTTTCCTCCGTCTACCCCATTCCTTTCCTCCCACTACCGCATTCCGTTCCTCCCACTGCCCCATTCCTTTCCTCCAACTGCCCCACTGATTTCCTGCCTCTACCCCATTCCTTTAACCCTACTACCGCATTCCTTTCCTCCCTCTACCCCACTCTTTCCCTTCCTCTACCCCACTCCTTTCCTCCCACTACCGCATTCCTTTCCTCCCTCTACCCCACTCCTTTCCTCCCTCTACCCCATTCCTTTACCCCCACTACCCCATTCCTTTCCTCCCTCTAAACCACTCCTTTCCTCCCTCTACCCACCTCCTTTCCTCCCACTATCCCATTCCTTTCCTCCCTCTACCCCATTCCTTTCTCCCGTCGATCCCATTCCTTTCCTCCCTCTACCCCACTCCCTTCCTCCCACTGCCCCATTCCATTCCTCCCTCTATCCAATTCCTTTCCTCCCTCTACCCCATTCTTTTCCTCCCTCTAACCCATTCTTTTCCTCCCTCTACCCCATTCCTTTCCTCCCACTGCCCCGTTCTTTTCCTCCCTCTACCCCATTCCTTTTCTCCCACTGCCCCATTGCTTTCCTCCCTCTACCCCATTCATTTCTTCCCACTGCCCCATTCCTTTCCTCCCTCTACCCCATTCCTTTCCCCCAACTGACCCATTCCTTTCCACCCACTTCACCATTCCTTTCCTCCCACTGCCCCATTCCTTTCCTATCACTGCCCCATTCCTTTCCTCCCTCTACCCCATTCCTTTCCTCCGTCTACCCCATTCCTTTCCTCCTTCTACCCCATTCCTTTCCTATCACTGCCCCATTCCTTTCCTCCCTCTACCCCATTCCTTTCCCCCAACTGACCCATTCCTTTCCACCCACATTCCCCATTCCTTTCCTCCCACTGCCCCATTCCTTTCCTATCAATGCCCCATTCCTTTCCTCCCTCTACCCCATTCCTTTCCTCCCTCTACCCCAGTCCTTTCCTCTCTCTATCCCATTCCTTTCCTCCCTCTACCCCACTCCTTTCTTCCCTCTAACCCATTCCTTTCCTCCCTCTCTCCCATTCCTTTCCTCCCTCTACCTCATTCCTTTCCTCCGTCTACCCCATTCCTTTCCTCCCTCTACCCCATTCCTTTCCTATCACTGCCACATTCCTTTCCTCCCTCTACACCATTCCTTTCCTCCCACTACCCCATTCCTTTCCTCCCTCTGCCCCATTCCTTTCCTCCCACTGCCCCATTCTTTTCCTCCCTCTACCCCATTCCTTTTCTCCCACTGCCCCATTCCTTTCCTCCCTCTACCCCATCCCTTTCTTCCCTCTACCCCATTCCTTTCATCCGTCTACCCCATTCTTTTCCTCCCTCTACCCCATTCCTTTCCTCCGTCTACCCCATTCCTTTCCTCCCTCTACCCCATTCCTTTCCTCCCACTGCCCATTTCTTTCCTCCCTCTATCCCATTCCTTCCCTCCATCTACCCCATTACTTTCCTCCGTCTACCCCATTCCTTTCTTCCCACTACCGCATTCTTTTCCTCCCACTGCCCCATTCCTTTCCTGCAGCTGCCCCACTCCTTTCCTCCTACTGCCCCATTCCTTTCCTCCAATTGCCCCACTGATTTCCTGCCTCTACCCCATTCCGTTAACACTACTACCGCATTCCTTTCCTCCCTCTACACCATTCCTTTCCTCCCACTACCCCATTCCTTTCCTCCCTCTGCCCCATTCCTTTCCTCCCACTGCCCCATTTCTTTCCTCCCTCTATCCCATTCCTTCCCTCCCTCTACCCCATTCCTTTCCTCCCAATGCCCCATTCCATTCCTCCCTATATCCCATTCCATTCCTCCCTCTACCCTATTCCTTTCCTCCCACTACCGCATTCCGTTCCTCCCACTGCCCCATTCCTTTCCTCCAACTGCCCCACTGATTTCCTGCCTCTACCCCATTCCTTTCACCCTACTACCGCATTCCTTTCCTCCCTCTACCCCACTCTTTCCCTTCCTCTACCCCACTCCTTTCCTCCCACTACCGCATTCCTTTCCTCCCTCTACCCCACTCCTTTCCTCCCTCTACCCCATTCCTTTACCCCCACTACCCCATTCCTTTCCTCCCTCTAAACCACTCCTTTCCTCCCTCTACCCACCTCCTTTCCTTCCACTATCCCATTCCTTTCCTCCCTCTACCCCATTCCTTTCTTCCGTCGATCCCATTCCTTTCCTCCCTCTACCCCACTCCCTTCCTCCCACTGCCCCATTCCATTCCTCCCTCTATCCAATTCCTTTCCTCCCTCTACCCCATTCCTTTCCTCCCTCTAACCCATTCTTTTCCTCCCTCTACCCCATTCCTTTCCTCCCACTGCCCCATTCTTTTCCTCCCTATACCCCATTCCTTTTCTCCCACTGCCCCATTCCTTTCCTCCCTCTACCCCATTCATTTCTTCCCACTGCCCCATTCCTTTCCTCCCTCTACCCCATTCCTTTCCCCCAACTGACCCATTCCTTTCCACCCACTTCACCATTCCTTTCCTCCCACTGCCCCATTCCTTTCCTATCACTGCCCCATTCCTTTCCTCCCTCTACCCCATTCCTTTCCTCCGTCTACCCCATTCCTTTCCTCCCTCTACCCCATTCCTTTCCTATCACTGCCCCATTCCTTTCCTCCCTCTACTCCATTCCTTTCCCCCAACTGACCCATTCCTTTCCACCCACTTCCCCATTCCTTTCCTCCCACTGCCCCATTCCTTTCCTATCAATGCCCCATTCCTTTCCTCCCTCTACCCCATTCCTTTCCTCCCTCTACCCCAGTCCTTTCCTATCTCTATCCCATTCCTTTCCTCCCTCTACCCCACTCCTTTCTTCCCTCTAACCCATTCCTTTCCTCCCTCTATCCCATTCCTTCCCTCCCTCTACCTCATTCCTTTCCTCCGTCTACCCCATTCCTTTCCTCCGTCTACCCCATTCCTTTCCTCCCTCTGCCCCATTCCTTTCCTCCCACTGCCCCATTCTTTTTCTCCCTCTACCCCATTCCTTTTCTCCCACTGCCCCATTCCTTTCCTCCCTCTACCCCATCCCTTTCTTCCCTCTACCCCATTCCTTTCATCCGTCTACCCCATTCTTTTCCTCCCTCTACCCCATTCCTTTCCTCCGTCTACCCCATTCCTTTCCTCCCTCTACCCCATTCCTTTCCTCCCACTGCCCATTTCTTTCCTCCCTCTATCCCATTCCTTCCCTCCATCTACCCCATTACTTTCCTCCGTCTACCCCATTCCTTTCTTCCCACTACCGCATTCTTTTCCTCCCACTGCCCCATTCCTTTCCTGCAGCTGCCCCACTCCTTTCCTCCTACTGCCCCATTCCTTTCCTCCAATTGCCCCACTGATTTCCTGCCTCTACCCCATTCCGTTAACACTACTACCGCATTCCTTTCCTCCCTCTACACCATTCCTTTCCTCCCACTACCCCATTCCTTTCCTCCCTCTGCCCCATTCCTTTCCTCCCACTGCCCCATTTCTTTCCTCCCTCTATCCCATTCCTTCCCTCCCTCTACCCCATTCCTTTCCTCCCACTGCCCCATTCCATTCCTCCCTATATCCCATTCCATTCCTCCCTCTACCCCATTCCTTTCCTCCGTCTACCCGATTCCTTTCCTCCTACTGCCCCATTCCTTTCCTCCAACTGCCCCACTAATTTCCTGCCTCTACCCCATTCCTTTACCCCCACTACCCCATTCCTTTCCTCCCTCTAAACCACTGCTTTCCTCCCTCTACCCAACTCCTTTCCTCCCACTATCCCATTCCTTTCCTCCCTCTACCCCATTTCTTTCTTCCGTCGATCCCATTCCTTTGCTCCCTCTACCTCACTCCCTTCCTCCCACTGCCCCATTCCATTCCTCCCTCTATCCAATTCCTTTCCTCCCTCTACCCCATTCCTTTCCTCCCTCTATCCCATTCCTTTCCTCCCTCTACTCCATTCCTTTCCTTCCACTGCCCCATTCTTTTCCTCCCTTTACCCCATTCCTATCCCCCCACTGACCCATTCCTTTCCACCCACTACCCCATTCCTTTCCTCCTACTGCCCCATTCCTTTCCTATCACTGCCCCATTCCTTTCCTCCCTCCCATACCCCATTCCTTTCCTCCGTCTACCCCATTCCTTTCCTCCCTCGACCCCATTCCTTTCCTATCACTGCCCCATTCCTTCCCTCCCTCTACACCATTCCTTTCCTCCCACTACCCCATTCCTTTCCTCCCTCTGCCCCATTCCTTTCTTCCCACTGCCCCATTCCTTACATCCGTCTACCCCATTCCTATCCTCCCTCCACCCCATTCCTTTCCTCCCACTGCCCCATTCCTTTCCTCCCTCTATCCCATTCCTTTCATCCGTCTACCCCATTCCTTTCCTCCCTCTTCCCCATTCCTTTACTCCGTCTACCCCATTCCTTTCCTCCCTCTACCCCATTCCTTTCCTATCACTGCCCCATTCCTTTCCTCCCTCTACACCATTCCTTTCCTCCCTCTACCCCATTCCTTTCCTCCCTCTGCCCCATTCCTTTCCTCCCACTACCCCATTTCTTTCCTCCCTCTATCCCATTCCTTCCCTCCCTCTTCCCCATTCCTTTCCTCCCACTGCCCCATTCCTTTCCTCCCTCTATCCCATTCCATTCCTCCCTCTACCCCATTCCTTTCCTCCGTCTACCCCATTCCTTTCCTCCCACTACCGCATTCCGTTCCTCCCACTGCCCCATTCCTTTCCTCCAACTGCCCCACTGATTTCCTGCCTCTACCCCATTCCTTTAACCCTACTACCGCATTCCTTTCCTCCCTCTACCCCACTCTTTCCCTTCCTCTACCCCACTCCTTTCCTCCCACTACCGCATTCCTTTCCTCCCTCTACCCCACTCCTTTCCTCCCTCTACCCCATTCCTTTACCCCCACTACCCCATTCCTTTCCTCCCTCTAAACCACTCCTTTCCTCCCTCTACCCACCTCCTTTCCTCCCACTATCCCATTCCTTTCCTCCCTCTACCCCATTCCTTTCTTCCGTCGATCCCATTCCTTTCCTCCCTCTACCCCACTCCCTTCCTCCCACTGCCCCATTCCATTCCTCCCTCTATCCAATTCCTTTCCTCCCTCTACCCCATTCCTTTCCTCCCTCTAACCCATTCTTTTCCTCCCTCTACCCCATTCCTTTCCTCCCACTGCCCCATTCTTTTCCTCCCTCTACCCCATTCCTTTTCTCCCACTGCCCCATTCCTTTCCTCCCTCTACCCCATTCATTTCTTCCCACTGCCCCATTCCTTTCCTCCCTCTACCCCATTCCTTTCCCCCAACTGACCCATTCCTTTCCACCCACTTCACCATTCCTTTCCTCCACTGCCCCATTCCTTTCCTATCACTGCCCCATTCCTTTCCTCCCTCTACCCCATTCCTTTCCTCCGTCTACCCCATTCCTTTCCTCCCTCTACCCCATTCCTTTCCTATCACTGCCCCATTCCTTTCCTCCCTCTACCCCATTCCTTTCCCCCAACTGACCCATTCCTTTCCACCCACTTCCCCATTCCTTTCCTCCCACTGCCCCATTCCTTTCCTATCAATGCCCCATTCCTTTCCTCCCTCTACCCCATTCCTTTCCTCCCTCTACCCCAGTCCTTTCCTCTCTCTATCCCATTCCTTTCCTCCCTCTACCCCACTCCTTTCTTCCCTCTAACCCATTCCTTTCCTCCCTCTATCCCATTCCTTTCCTCCCTCTACCTCATTCCTTTCCTCTCTCTATCCCATTCCTGTCCTCCCTCTACGCCATTCCTTACCTCCCACTACCCCATTCCTTTCCTCACTCTACCCCATTCCTTTACTCCATTTACCCTATGCCTTTCCTCCCACTACCCCATTCCTTTCATCCCACTGCCCCATTCCTTTCTGCCAACTGCCCCACTCCTTTCCTCCTATAGCCCCATTCATTTCCTCCCTCTACCCCATTCCTTTCCTCCGTCTACCCCATTCCTTTCCTCCCACTGCCCCACTCCTTTCCTCCCTCTATCCCATTCCTTTCCTCCCACTGCCCCATTCCTTTCCTCCCTCTACCCCATTGCTTTCCTCCCTCTACCCCATTCCTTTCTTCCCTCTGTCACATTCCTTTCCAACCTGTACCCCATTCCTTTCCTCCCACCGCCCCATTCCTTTCCTCCCTCTGCGCCATTCCTTTCCTCCCTCTGCCCCATTCCTTTCTACCCTGTACCCCATTCCTTTCCTCCCACCGCCCCATTCCTTTCCTCCCACTACGCCATTCCTTTCCTCCCTCTGCCCCATTCCTTTCCTCCAACTGCCCCACTGCTTTCCTCCTACTACCCCATTCCTTTCCTCCAACTACCCTGATTTCCTCCCTCTACCCCATCCTTTACCCCCACTACCCTATTCCTTTCCTCTCTCTACCTCACTCCTTTCCTCCCTCTACCCCACCCCTTTCCTCTTTCTGCCCAATTCTTTCCTCCCATAACCCCATTTCTTTCCTCCCTCTACCCCATTCCTTTCCTCCCTCTATCCCATTCCTTTCATCCCTCTCACCCACTCCTTTCCTCCCACTACCCCATTCCTTTCCTCCCACTATCCCATTCCTTTCCTGACTCTACCCCATTCCTTTCCTCCCACTGCCCCATTCCTTTCCTCCCTCTACACCATTCCTTTCCTCCCACTACCCCATTCCTTTCCTCCCTCTACCCCATTCCTTTCCACCCACTGCCCCATTCCTTTCCTTCCTCTACACCATTCCTTTCCTCCCTCTACCTCATTCCTTTCCTCCCACTACCCCATTCATTTCCTCCCTCTACCCCACTACTTTCCTCCCACTACCCCATTCCTTACCTCCCACTGCCCCATTCCTTTCCTCCCTCTATCCCATTCCTTTCCTCCCTCTACCCCATTCCTTTCCTCCCTCTGTCCCATTCCTTTCCTGCATCTACCCCATTCCTTTCCTCCCTCTACCCCATTCCTTTCCTCCCTCTATCCCATTCCTTTCCTCCCTCTACCGCACTCCTTTCCTCCCACTACCCCATTCCTTTCCTCCCTGTACCCCGTTCCTTTCCTCCCACTACCCCATTCCTTTCCTCCCTCTATCCCATTCCTTTCCTCCCTGTGCCCCACTCCTTTCCTCCCACTACCCATTCTTTTCGTCCCTCTATCCCATTCCTGTCCTCCCACTGCCTCAGTCCTTTCCACTCTCTATCCCATTCCTTTGCTCCCGCTACCCCATTCCTTTCCTCCCGCAACCCCATTCCTTTCCTCCTCGACCCCGTTCCTTTCCTCCCTCTACCCCGTTCCTTTCCTCCCACTCCCCCATTCCTTTCCTCCCTCTATCCCATAGCTTTCCTCCCTGTACCCCATTCCTTTCCTATGTCTACCCCAATCCTTTCCTCCAACTACCGCATTCCTTTCCTCCCACTGCCCCATTCCTTTCATCCAACTGCCCCACTGACTTCCTGCCAGTACCCCATTAATTTAACCCTACTACCCCATTCTGTTCCTCCTCTACCCCACTCCTTTCCTCCCTCTACCCCCACTCCTTTCCTTCCACTACCCCATTGCTTTCCTCCCTCTACTCCACTCCTTTTCCTCCTCTACCCAACTCCTTTCCTCCCACTACCCCATTCCTTTCCTCCCTCTACCCCACTCCTTTCTTCCCTCTATCCCATTCCTTTCCTCCCTCTATCCCATTCCTTTCCTCCCTCTACCGCACTCCTTTCCTCCTTCTATCCCATTCCTTTCCTCCCTCTACCCCATTCCTGTCCTCCCACTACACCATTCTTTTTCTCCCTCTACCCCAGACCATTCCTCCCACTACCCCCATTCCTTTCCTCCCTCTACCCCAGTCCTTTCCTCCCTCTACACCATTCCTTTCCTACCACTGCCCCATTCTTTACCTCCAACTACCCCACTCCTTTCCTCTCACTGCCCCATTCCTTTCCTCCCTCTACCCCATTCCTTTCCTCCACTGCCACATTCCTTTCCTCCCTCTATCCCATTGCTTTCCTCCCTCTACCCCATTCCTTTCTTCCCTCTATCACATTCCTTTCCACCCTTTACCCCATTCCTTTCCTCCCACCGCCCCATTCCTTTCCTCCCTCTACGCCATTCCTTTCCTCCCTCTGCCCCATTCCTTTCCTCCAACTGGCCCCACTCCTTTCCTCCTACTACCCCATTCCTTTCCTTCAACTACCCTGATTTCCTTTCTCTACCGCATTCCTTTACCGCCACAACCCTATTCCTTTCCTCTCTCTACCTCACTCCTTTCCTCCCTCTACCCCACCCCTTTCCTCTTTCTGCCCAATTCTTTCCTCCCATGACCCCATTTATTTCCTCCCTCTACCCCATTCCTTTCCTCCCTCTATCCGATTCCTTTCCTCCTCTATCCCATTCCTTTCCTCCCTCTCACCCACTCCTTTCCTCCCACTATCCCATTACTCTCCTGACTCTGCCCCATTCCTTTTCCTCCCACTGCCCCATTCCTTTCCTCCCTCTACACCATTCCTTTCCTCCCTCTACCCCACTCCTTTCCTCCCTCTACCCCATTCCTTTAGCCCCACTACCCCATTCCTTTCCTCCCTCTAAACCACTCCTTTCCTCCCTCTACCAACTCCTTTCCTCACACTATCCCATTCCTTTCCTCCCTCTACCCCATTCCTTTCTTCCGTTGATCCCATTCCTTTCCTCCCTCTACCCCACTCCCTTCCTCCCACTGCCCCATTCCATTCCTCCCTCTATCCAATTCCTTTCCTCCCTCTACCCCATTCCTTTCCTCCCTCTATCCCATTCCTTTCCTCCCTCTACCCCATTCCTTTCCTCACACTGCCCCATTCTTTTCCTCCCTCTACCCCATTCATTTCTTCCCACTGCCCCATTCATTTCCTCCCTCTACCCCATTCCTTTCCCCCCACTGACCCAATTCCTTTCCACCCACTACCCCATTCCTTTCCTCCCACTGCCCCATTCCTTTCCTATCACTGCCCCATTCCTTTCCTCCCTCTACACTATTCCTTTCCCTCACTACCCCACTCTTTTCCTCCCTCTACCGAACTCCTTTCCTCCCACTACCCCATTCCTTTCCTCCCTCTACTCCACTCCTTTCTTCCCTCTACCCCATTCCTTTCCTCCCTCTACCCCATTCCTTTCCTCCCTCTACACCATTCCTTTCCTCCAACTGCCCCATTCCTTTCCTCTCTCTATCCCATTCCTGTCCTCCCTCTACGTCATTCCTTATCTCCCAATACCCCATTCGTTTCCTCACTCTATCCCATTCCTTTCCTCCAATTACCCTATTCCTTTCCTCTCACTACCCCATTCCTTTCATCCCACTGCCCCATTCCTTTCCGCCAACTGCCCCACTCCTTTCCTCCTATAACCCCATTCATTTCCTCCCCTCTACCCCATTCCTTTCCTCCGTCTACCCCATTCCTTTCCTCCCACTGCCCCACTCCTTTCCTCCCTCTATCCCATTCCTTTCCTCCCGCTACCACATTCCTTTCCTCCGTCTACCCCATTCCTTTCCTCCCACTGCCCCATTCCTTTCCTCTGTCTGCCCCATTCCTTTCCTCCCTCTACCCCATTGCTTTCCTCCCTATACCCCCATTCCTTTCTTTCCTCTGTCACATTCCTTTCCACCCTGTACCCCATTCCTTTCCTCCCACCGCCCCATTCCTTTCCTCCCTCTGCGCCATTCCTTTCCTCCCTCTGCCCCATTCCTTTCAACCCTGTACCCCATTCCTTTCCTCCCACCGCCCCATTCCTTTCCTCCCTCTACGCCATTCCTTTCCTCCCTCTGCCCCATTCCTTTCCTCCAACTGCCCCACTCCTTTCCTCCTACTACCCCATTCCTTTCCTCCAACTACCCTGATTTCCTCTCTCTACCCCATCCTTTACCCCCACTACCCTATTCCTTTCCTCCTTCTATCCCATTCCTTTCCTCCCTCTATTCCATTCCTTTCCTCCCTCTCACCCACTCCTTTCCTCCCACTACCCCATTCCTTTCCTCCCACTATCCCATTCCTTTCCTGACTCTACCCCATTCCTTTCTACCCCATTCCTTTCCTCCCTCTACCCCATTCCTTTCCTTCCTCTATCCCATTCCTTTCCTGCCTCTTCCCCATTCCTCTCCTCCCTCTACCCCACTCCTCTCCTCCCTCAATCCCATTCCTTTTCCTACCTCTACCCCATTCCTTTCCTCCCTCTGCTCCACTCCTTTCCTCCCACTATCCCATTCTTTTCGTCCTTCTACCCCATTCCTGTCCCTCCCACTGCCTCATTCCTTTCCACCCTCTATTGCATTCCTTTGCTCCTGCTACCCCATTCCTTTCCTACCCGCAACCGCAATTCCTTTCCTCCCTCGACCCCGTCCCTTTCCTGCCTCTACCCCCATTCCTTTCCTCCCACTCCCCCATTCCTTTCCTACCTCTATCCCATTTCTTTCCACACTGCACCCCATTCCTTTCCTCCCACCGCCCCATTCCTTTCCTCCCTCTGCGCCATTCCTTTCCTCCCTCTGCCCCATTCCTTTCTACCCTGTACCCCATTCCTTTCCTCCCACCACCCCATTCCTTTCCTCCCTCTACGCCATTCCTTTCCTCCCTCTGCCCCATTCCTTTCCTCCAACTGCCCCACTCCTTTCCTCCTACTACCCCATTTCCTTTCCTCCAACTACCCTGATTTCCCTCTCTCTACCCAACTCCTTTCCTCCCACTGCCCCATTTCCATTCCTCCCTCTATCCAATTCCTTTCCTCCCTCTACCCCATTCCTTTCCTCCCTCTATCCCATTCCTTTCCTCCCTCTACCCCCATTCCTTTCCTCACACTGCCCCATTCTTTTCCTCCCTCTACCCCTTTCCTTTTCTCCCACAGCCCCATTCCTTTCCTCCCTCTACCCCATTCATTTCTTCCCACTGCCCCATTCATTTCCTCCCTCTACCCCATTGCTTTCCCCCCACTGACCCATTCCTTTCCACCCACTACCTCATTCCTTTCCTCCCACTGCCCCATTCCTTTCCTATCACTGCCCCATTCCTTTCCTCCCTCTACACCATTCCTTTCCCTCACTACCCCACTCTTTTCCTCCCTCTACCGAACTCCTTTCCTCTCACTACCCCATTCCTTTCCTCCCTCTACTCCACTCCTTTCTTCCCTCTAACCCATTCCTTTCCTCCCTCTATCCCATTCCTTTCCTCCCTCTACCCCATTCCTTTCCTCCAACTGCCCCATTCCTTTCCTCTCTCTATCCCATTCCTGTCCTCCCTCTACGACATTCCTTATCTCCCAATACCCCATTCCATTCCTCACTCTATCCCATTCCTTTCCTCCAATTACCCTATTCCTTTCCTCTCACTACCACATTCCTTTCATCCCACTGCCCCATTCCTTTCCGCCAACTGCCCCCACTCTTTTCCTCCTATAACCCCATTCCTTTCCTCCCTCTACCCCATTCCTTTCCTCCGTCTACCCCATTCCTTTCCTCCCACTGCTCCACTCCTTTCCTCCCTCTATCCCATTCCTTTCCTCCCGCTACCACATTCCTTTCCTCCGTCTACCCCATTCCTTTCCTCCCACTGCCCCATTCCTTTCCTCTGTCTGCCCATTCCTTTCCTCCCACTGCCCCATTCCTTTCCTCCCTCTACCCCATTGCTTTCCTCCCTATACCCCATTCCTTTCTTTCCTCTGTCACATTCCTTTCCACCCTGTACCCCATTCCTTTCCTCCCACCGCCCCATTCCTTTCCTCCCTCTGCGCATTCCTTTCCTCCCTCTGCCCCATTCCTTTCAACCCTGTACCCCATTCCTTTCCTCCCACCGCCCCATTCCTTTCCTCCCTCTACGCCATTCCTTTCCTCCCTCTGCCCCATTCCTTTCCTCCAACTGCCCCACTCCTTTCCTCCTACTACCCCCATTCCTTTCCTCCAACTACCCCTGATTTCCTCTCTCTACCCCATCCTTTACCCCCACTACCCTATTCCTTTCCTCCCTCTATCCCATTCCTTTCCTCCCTCTATTCCATTCCTTTCCTCCCTCTCACCCACTCCTTTCCTCCCACTACCCCATTCCATTCCTCCCACTATCCCATTCCTTTCCTGACTCTACCCCATTCCTTTCTACCCCATTCCTTTCCTCCCTCTACCCCATTCCTTTCCTCCCCTCTATCCCATTCCTTTCCTGCCTCTTCCCCATTCCTCTCCTCCCTCTACCCCACTCCTCTCCTCCCTCAATCCCATTCCTTTCCTACCTCTTCCCCATTCCTTTCCTCCCTCTGCCCCACTCCTTTCCTCCCACTATCCCATTCTTTTCGTCCCTCTACCCCATTCCTGTCCTCCCACTGCCTCATTCCTTTCCACCCTCTATTGCATTCCTTTGCTCCCGCTACCCCATTCCTTTCCTCCCGCAACCGCATTCCTTTCCTCCCTCGACCCCGTTCCTTTCCTGCCTCTACCCCATTCCTTTCCTCCCACTCCCCCATTCCTTTCCTACCTCTATCCACATTTCTTTCCACCCTGTAACCCCATTCCTTTCCTCCCACCGCCCCATTCCTTTCCTCCCTCTGCGCCATTCCTTTCCTCCCTCTGCCCCATTCCTTTCTACCCTGTACCCCATTCCTTTCCTCCCACCACCCCATTCCTTTCCTCCCTCTACGCCATTCCTTTCCTCCCTCTGCCCCATTCCTTTCCTCCAACTGCCCCACTCCTTTCCTCCTACTACCCCATTCCTTTCCTCCAACTACCCTGATTTCCTCTCTCTACCCCATCCTTTACCCCCACTACCCTATTCCTTTCCTCCCTCTATCCCATTCCTTTCCTCCCTCTATTCCATTCCTTTCCTCCCTCTCACCCACTCCTTTCCTCCCACTACCCCATTCCTTTCCTCCCACTATCCCATTCCTTTCCTGACTCTACCCCATTCCTTTCTACCCCATTCCTTTCCTCCCTCTACCCCATTCCTTTCATCCCTCCTATCTCCATTCCTTTCCTGCCTCTTCCCATTTCTCTCCTCCCTCTACCCCACTCCTCTCCTCCCTCAATCCCATTCCTTTCCTACCTCTACCCCATTCCTTTCCTCCCACTATCCCATTCTTTTCGTCCCTCTACACCATTCCTGTCCTCCCACTGCCTCATTCCTTTCCACCCTCTATTGCATTCCTTTGCTCCCGCTACCCCATTCCTTTCCTCCTGCAACCGCATTCCTTTCCTCCCTCGACCCCGTTCCTTTCCTGCCTCTACCCCATTCCTTTCCTCCCGCTCCCCCATTCCTTTCCTACCTCTATCCCATTTCTTTCCTCGCTCTACCCATCCCTTTCCTCCCACTGCCCCATTCATTTTTCTCCCTCTATCCCATAGCTTCCCTCCCTGTACCCCATTCCTTTCCTACGTCTACCCCAATCCTTTCCTCCAACTACTGCATTCCTTTCCTCCCACTGCCCCATTCCTTTCCTCCAACTGCCCCCACTAACTTCCTGCCTGTACCCCATTAATTTAACCCTACTACCCCATTCCGTTCCTCCCTCTACACACACTCCTTTCCTCCCTCTACCCCACTCCTTTCTTCCCTCTATCCCATTCCATTCCTCCCTCTACCGCACTCCTTTCCTCCCAACTACCCCATTCCTTTCCTCCCTCTACCCTGTTCCTTTCCTCCCACTACCCCATTCCTTTCCTCCCTCTATCCCATTCCTTTCCTCCCTCTAACCCCATTCCTTTCCTCCCCTCTATCCCATTCCTTTCCTCCCTCTACCCCATTCCTGCCCTCCCACTGCACCATTCTTTTCTCCCTCTACCCCAGACCTTTCCTCACACTACCCCATTCCTTTCCTCCCTCTACCCCAGTCCTTTCCTCCCTCTACACCATTCCTTTCCGCCCACTGCCCCATTCCTTTCCCTCTCTCTCTCCCATTCCTTTCCTCCCTCTACGCCATTCCCTTACCTCCCACTACCCCATTCCTTTCCTCACTCTACCCCATTCCTTTCCTCCATGTACCCTATTCCTTTCCTCCCACTACCCCATTCCTTTCGTCCCACTGCCCCATTCCTTTCCGCCAACTGCCCCACTCCTTTCCTCCTATTACCCCCATTCATTTCCTCCCTCTACCCCATTCCTTCTCCTCCGTCTACCCCATTCCTTTCCTCCACTGCCCCATTCCTTTCCTCCCTCTACCCCATTCCTTTCCTCCCTCTACACCATTCCTTTCTTCCCTCTGCCCCATTCTTTTCCTCCCATTGCCCCATTCTTTACCTCCAACTACCCCAACTCCTTTCCTCCCACGGCCCCATTCCTTTCTCCCACTGCCACATTCCTTTCCTCCCTCTATCCCATTGCTTTCCTCCCTCTACCCCATTCCTTTCTTCCCTGTATCACATTCCTTTCCACCCTGTACCCCATTCCTTTCCTCCCACTGCCCCATTCCTTTCCTCCCTCTACACCATTCCTTTCCTCCCACTGCCCCATTCCTTTCCACCCTGTGCCCTATTCCTTTCCTCCCACCGCCCCATTCCTTTCCTCCCTCTACGCCAATTCCTTTCCTCCCTCTGCCCCATTCCTTTCTCCAACTGCCCCACTCCTTTCCTCTACTACCCCATTCCTTTCCTCCCTCTGCCCCACTCCTTTCCTCCCACTATCCCATTCTTTTCGTCCCTCTACCCCATTCCTGTCCTCCCACTGCCTCATTCCTTTCCACCCTCTATGCATTCTTTTGCTCCCGCTACCCCATTCCTTTCCTCCCGCAACCGCATTCCTTTCCTCCCTCGACCCCGTTCCTTTCCTGCCTCTACCCCATTCCTTTCCTCCCACTCCCCCATTCCTTTCCTACCTCTATCCCATTTCTTTCCTCACTCTACCCCATCCCTTTCCTCCCACTGCTCCATTCCTTTTCTCCCTCTATCACATAGCTTTCCTCCCTGTACCCCATTCCTTTCCTACGTCTACCCCATTCCTTTCCTCCAACTACTGCATTCCTTTCCTCCCACTGTCCCATTCCTTTCCTCCAACTGCCCCACTAACTTCCTGCCTGTACCTCATTAATTTAACCCTACTACCCCATTCCGTTCCTCCCTCTACACCACTCCTTTCCTCCCTCTACCCCACTCCTTTCTTCCCTCTATCCCATTCCATTCCTCCCTCTATCCCATTCCTTTCCTCCCTCTACCGCACTCCTTTCCTCCCACTACCCCATTCCTTTCCTCCCTCTACCCTGTTCCTTTCCTCCCACTACCCCATTCCTTTCCTCCCTCTATCCCATTCCTTTCCTCCCTCTACCCCATTCCTTTCCTCCCTCTATCCCATTCCTTTCCTCCTTCTACCCCATTCCTGTCCTCCCACTGCACCATTCCTTTCCTCCCTCTACCCGAGTTCTTTCCTCCCTCTACACCATTCCTTTCCGCCCACTGCCCCATTCCTTTCCTCTCTCTCTCCCATTCCTTTCCTCCCTCTACTCCATTCCTTACCTCCCACTACCCCATTCCTTTCCTCACTCTACCCCATTCCTTTCCTCCATGTACCCTATTCCTTTCCTCCCACTACCCCATTCCTTTCGTCCCACTGCCCCATTCCTTTCCGCCAACTGCCCCACTCCTTTCCTCCTATTACCCCATTCATTTCCTCCCTCTACCCCATTCCTTTCCTCCGTCTACCCCATTCCTTTCCTCCACTGCCCCATTCCTTTCCTCCCTCTACCCCATTCCTTTCCTCCCTCTACACCATTCCTTTCTTCCCTCTGCCCCATTCTTTTCCTCCCAGTGCCCCATTCTTTACCTCCAACTACCCCACTCCTTTCCTCCCACTGCCCCATTCCTTTCCTCCCACTGCCACATTCCTTTCCTCCCTCTATCCCATTGCTTTCCTCCCTCTACCCCATTCCTTTCTTCCCTGTATCACATTCCTTTCCACCCTGTACCCCATTCCTTTCCTCCCACTGCCCCATTCCTTTCCTCCCTCTACACCATTCCTTTCTTCCCTCTGCCCCATTCTTTTCCTCCCACTGCCCCATTCTTTACCTCCAACTACCCCACTCCTTTCCTCCCACTGCCCCATTCCTTTCCTCCCACTGCCACATTCCTTTCCTCCCTCTATCCCATTGCTTTCCTCCCTCTACCCCATTCCATTCTTCCCTGTATCACATTCCTTTCCACCCTGTACCCCATTCCTTTCCTCCCCCTGCCCCACTCCTTTCCTCCCTCTACCCCACTCCTTTCTTCCCTCTATCCCATTCCATTCCTCCCTCTATCCCATTCCTTTCCTCCCTCTACCGCACTCCTTTCTTCCCACTACCCCATTCCTTTCTTCCCTCTACCCTGTTCCTTTCCTCCCACTACCCCATTCCTTTCCTCCCTCTATCCCATTCCTTTCCTCCCTCTACCCCATTCCTTTCCTCCCTCTATCCCATTCCTTTCCTCCTTCTACCCCATTCCTGTCCTCCCACTGCACCATTCTTTTTCTCCCTCTACCCCAGACCTTTCCTCACACTACCCCATTCCTTTCCTCCCTCTACCCCAGTCCTTTCCTCCCTCTACACCATTCCTTTCCGCCCACTGCCCCATTCCTTTCCTCTCTCTCTCCCATTCCTTTCCTCCCTCTACGCCATTCCTTACCTCCCACTACCCCATTCCTTTCCTCACTCTACCCCATTCCTTTCCTCCATGTACCCTATTCCTTTCCTCCCACTACCCCATTCCTTTCGTCCCACTGCCCCATTCCTTTCCGCCAACTACCCCACTCCTTTCCTCCTATTACCCCATTCATTTCCTCCCTCTACCCCATTCCTTTCCTCCGTCTACCCCATTCCTTTCCTCCACTGCCCCATTCCTTTCCTCCCTCTACCCCATTCCTTTCCTCCCTCTACACCATTCCTTTCTTCCCTCTGCCCCATTCTTTTCCTCCCACTGCCCCATTCTTTACCTCCAACTACCCCACTCCTTTCCTCCCACTGCCCCATTCCTTTCCTCCCACTGCCACATTCCTTTCCTCCCTCTATCCCATTGCTTTCCTCCCTCTACCCCATTCCTTTCTTCCCTGTATCACATTCCTTTCCACCCTGTACCCCATTCCTTTCCTCCCACTGCCCCATTCCTTTCCTCCCTCTACACCATTCCTTTCCTCCCACTGCCCCATTCCTTTCCACCCTGTACCCCATTCCTTTCCTCCCACTGCCCCATTCCTTTCCTCCCTCTACGCCATTCCTTTCCTCCCTCTGCCCCATTCCTTTCCTCCCTCTACACCATTCCTTTCCTCCCACTGCCCCATTCCTTTCCTCCCACCGCCCCCATTCCTATCCTCCCTCTACGCCATTCCTTTCCTCCCTCTGCCCCATTCCTTTCCTCCAACTGCCCCACTCCTTTCCTCCTACTACCCCATTCCTTTCCTTCAACTACCCTGATTTCCTCTCTCTACCCCATTCCTTTACCCCCACTACCCTATTCCTTTCCTCTCTCTACCTCACTCCTTTCCTCCCTCTACCCCACCCCTTTCCTCTTTCTGCCCAATTCTTTCCTCCCATGACCCCATTTATTTCATCCCTCTACCCCATTCCTTTCTTCCCTCTATCCAATTCCTTTTCTCCCTCTATCCCATTCCTTTCCTCCCTCTCACCCACTCCTTTCCTCCCACTACCCCATTCCTTTCCTCCCACTATCTCATTACTTTCCTGACTCTACCCCATTTCTTTCCTCCGACTGCCCCATTCCTTTCTTCCGTCGATCCCATTCCTTTCCTCCCTCTACCCCACTCCCTTCCTCCCACTGCCCCATTCCATTCCTCCCTCTATCCAATTCCTTTCCTCCCTCTACCCCATTCCTTTCCTCCCTCTATCCCATTCCTTTCCTCCCTCTACCCCATTCCTTTCCTCACACTGCCCCATTCTTTTCCTCCCTCTACCCCTTTCCTTTTCTCCCACTGCCCCATTCCTTTCCTCCCTCTACCCCATTCATTTCTTCCCACTGCCCCATTCATTTCCTCCCTCTACCCCATTCCTTTCCCCCCACTGACCCATTCCTTTCCACCCACTACCCCATTCCTTTCCTCCCACTGCCCCATTCCTTTCCTATCACTGCCCCATTCCTTTCCTCCCTCTACACCATTCCTTTCCCTCACTACCCCACTCCTTTCCTCCCTCTACCGAACTCCTTTCCTCCGACTACCCCATTCCTTTCCTCCCTCTACTCCACTCCTTTCTTCCCTCTAAACCATTCCTTTCCTCCCTCTATCCCATTCCTTCCCTCCCTCTACCCCATTCCTTTCCTCCCTCTACCCCATTCCTTTCCTCCCTCTACACCATTCCTTTCCTCCAACTGCCCCATTCCTTTCCTCTCTCTATCCCATTCCTGTCCTCCCTCTACGCCATTCCTTACCTCCCAATACCCCATTCCTTTCCTCACTCTATCCCATTCCTTTCCTCCAATTACCCTATTCCTTTCCTCCACTACCCCATTCCTTTCATCCCACTGCCCCATTCCTTTCCGCCAACTGCCCCACTCCTTTCCTCCTATAACCCCATTCATTTCCTCCCTCTACCCCATTCCTTTCCTCCGTCTACCCCATTCCTTTCCTCCCACTGCCCCACTCCTTTCCTCCCTCACTCCCATTCCTTTCCTCCCGCTACCACATTCCTTTCCTCCGTCTACCCCATTCCTTTCCTCCCACTGCCCCATTCCTTTCCTCCCACTGCCCCATTCCTTTCCTCCCTCTACCCCATTGCTTTCCTCCCTATACCCCATTCCTTTCTTTCCTCTGTCACATTCCTTTCCACCCTGTACCCCATTCCTTTCCTCCCACCGCCCCATTCCTTTCCTCCCTCTATGCCATTCCTTTCCTCCCTCTGCCCCATTCCTTTCCTCCAACTGCCCCACTCCTTTCCTCCTACTACCCCATTCCTTTCCTCCAACTACCCTGATTTCCTCTCTCTACCCCATCCTTTACCCCCACTACCCTATTCCTTTCCTCTCTCTACCTCACTCCTTTCCTCCCTCTACCCCACCGCTTTCATCTTTCTACCCAATTCTTTCCTCCCATGACCCCATTTCTATCCTCCCTCTACCCTATTCCTTTCCTCCCTCTATCCCATTCCTTTCCTCCCTCTATTCCATTCCTTTCCTCCCTCTCACCCACTCCTTTCCTCCCACTACCCCATTCCTTTCCTCCCACTATCCCATTCCTTTCCTGACTCTACCCCATTCCTTTCTACCCCATTCCTTTCCTCCCCCTACCCCATTCCTTTCCTCCCTCTATCCCATTCCTTTCCTGCCTCTTCCCCATTCCTCTCCTCCCTCTACCCCACTCCTCTCCTCCCTCAATCCCATTCCTTTTCTACCTCTACCCCATTCCTTTCCTCCCTCTGCCCCACTCCTTTCCTCCCACTATCCCATTCTTTTCGTCCCTCTACCCCATTCCTGTCCCCCCACTGCCTCATTCCTTTCCACCCTCTATTGCATTCCTTTGCTCCCGCTACCCCATTCCTTTCCTCCCGCAACCGCATTCCTTTCCTCCCTCGACCCCGTTCCTTTCCTGCCTCTACCCCATTCCTTTCCTCCCACTCCCCCATTCCTTTCCTACCTCTATCCCATTTCTTTCCTCGCTCTACCCCATCCCTTTCCTCCCACTGCCCATTCCTTTTCTCCCTCTATCCCATAGCTTTCCTCCCTGTACCCCATTCCTTTCCTACGTCTACCCCAATCCTTTCCTCCAACTACTGCATTCCTTTCCTCCCACTGCCCCATTCCTTTCCTCCAACTGCCCCACTAACTTCCTGCCTGTACCCCATTAATTTAACCCTACTACCCCATTCCGTTCCTCCCTCTACACCACTCCTTTCCTCCCTCTACCCCACTCCTTTCTTCCCTCTATCCCATTCCATTCCTCCCTCTATCCCATTCCTTTCCTCCCTCTACCGCACTCCTTTCCTCCCACTACCCCATTCCTTTCCTCCCTCTACCCTGTTCCTTTCCTCCCACTACCCCATTCCTTTCCTCCCTCTATCCCATTCCATTCCTCCCTCTACCCCATTCCTTTCCTCCCTCTATCCCATTCCTTTCCTCCCTCTACCCCATTCCTGTCCTCCCACTGCACCATTCTTTTTCTCCCTCCACCCCAGACCTTTCCTCACACTACCCCATTCCTTTCCTCCCTCTACCCCAGTCCTTTCCTCCCTCTACCCGATTACTTTCCGCCCACTGCCCCATTCCTTTCCTCTCTCTCTCCCATTCCTTTCCTCCCTCTACGCCATTCCTTACCTCCCACTACCCCATTCCTTTCCTCACTCTACCCCATTCCTTTCCTCCATGTACCCTATTCCTTTCCTCCCACTACCCCATTCCTTTCGTCCCACTGCCCCATTCCTTTCCGCCAACTGCCCCACTCCTTTCCTCCTATTACCCCATTCATTTCCTCCCTCTACCCCATTCCTTTCCTCCGTCTACCCCATTCCTTTCCTCCACTGCCCCACTCCTTTCCTCCCTCTACCCCATTCCTTTCCTCCCTCTACACCATTCCTTTCTTCCCTCTGCCCCATTCTTTTCCTCCCACTGCCCCATTCTTTACCTCCAACTACCCCACTCATTTCCTCCCACAGCCCCATTCCTTTCCACCCACTGCCACATTCCTTTCCTCCCTCTATCCCATTGCTTTCCTCCCTCTACCCCATTCCTTTCTTCCCTGTATCACATTCCTTTCCACCCTGTACCCCATTCCTTTCCTCCCACTGCCCCATTCCTTTCCTCCCTCTACACCATTCCTTTCCTCCCACTGCCCCATTCCTTTCCTCCCTCTGCCCCATTCCTTTCCTCCAACTGCCCCACTCCTTTCCTCCTACTACCCCATTCCTTTCCTTCAACTACCCTGATTTCCTCTCTCTACCCCATTCCTTTACCCCCCACTGCCCTATTCCTTCCCTCCACTACCCCATTCCTTTCCTCCCTCTACCCCGTTCCTTTCCACCCACTACCCCATTCATTTCCTCCCTCTATCCCATTCCTTTCCTCCCTCTACCCCATTCTTTTCCTCCCTCTATCCCATTCCTTTCCTCCCTCTACCCCATTCCTGTCCTCCCACTGCACCATTCTTTTTCTCCCTCTACCCCAGACCTTTCCTCCCAATACCCCATTCCTTTCCTCCCTCTACCCCAGTCCTTTCCTCCCTCTACACCATTCCATTCCGCCCACTGCCCCATTCCTTTCCTCTCTCTATGCCATTCCTTTCCTCCCTCTACGCCATTCCTTACCTCCCACTACCCCATTCCTTTCCTCACTCTACCCCATTCCTTTCCTCCATGTACCCTATTCCTTTCCTCCCACTACCCCATTCCTTTCGTCCCACTGCCCCATTCCTTTCCGCCAACTGCCCTACTCCTTTCCTCCTATTACCCCATTCATTTCCTCCCTCTACCCCATTCTTTTCCTCCGTCTACCCCATTCCGTTCCTCCACTGCCCCATTCCTTTCCTCCCTCTACCCCATTCCTTTCCTCCCTCTACACCATTCCTTTCTTCCCTCTGCCCCATTCCTTTCCTCCCACTGCCCCATTCTTTACCTCCAACTACCCCACTCCTTTGCTCCCACTGCCCCATTCCTTTCCTCCCTCTATCCCATTGCTTTCCTCCCTCTACCCCATTCCTTTCTTCCCTCTATCACATTCCTTTCCACCCTGTACCCCCATTCCTTTCCTCCCACTACCCCATTCCTTTCCTCCCTCTACGCCATTCCTTTCCTCCCTCTGCCCCATTCCTTTCCACCCTGTGCCCTATTCCTTTCCTCCCACCGCCCCATTCCTTTCCTCCCTCTACGCCATTCCTTTCCTCCCTCTGCCCCATTCCTTTCCTCCAACTGCCCCACTCCTTTCCTCCTACTACCCCATTCCTTTCCTTCAACTACCCTGATTTCCTCTCTCTACCCCATTCCTTTACCCCCACTACCCTATTCCTTTCCTCTCTCTACCTCACTCCTTTCCTCCCTCTACCCCACCCCTTTCCTCTTTCTGCCCAATTCTTTCCTCCCATGACCCCATTTATTTCATCCCTCTACCCCATTCCTTTCTTCCCTCTATCCAATTCCTTTCCTCCCTCTATCCCATTCCTTTCCTCCCTCTCACCCACTCCTTTCCTCCCACTACCCCATTCCTTTCCTCCCACTATCCCATTACTTTCCTGACTCTACCCCATTTCTTTCCTCCCACTGCCCCATTCCTTTCCTCCTTCTACACCATTCCTTTCCTCCCACTACCCCATTCCTTTCCTCCCTCTACCCCATTCCTTACCACCCACGTACCCCATTCCTTTCCTCCCTCTACACGATTCCTTTCCTCCCTCCACCTCATTCCTTTCCTCCCACTACCGCATTCCTTTCCTCCCTCTACCCCACTCCTTTCCTCCCTCTACCCCATTCCTTTACCCCCACTACCCCATTCCTTTCCTCCCTCTAAACCACTCCTTTCCTCCCTCTACACAACTCCTTTCCTCCCACTATCCCATTCCTTTCCTCCCTCTACCCCATTCCTTTCTTCCGTCCATCCCATTCCTTTCCTCCCTCTACCCCACTCCCTTCCTCCCACTGCCCCATTCCATTCCTCCCTCTATCCAATTCCTTTCCTCCCTCTACCCCATTCCTTTCCTCCCTCTATCCCATTCCTTTCCTCCCTCTACCCCATTCCTTTCCTCCCACTGCCCCATTCTTTTCCTCCCTCTACCCCATTCCTTTTCTCCCACTGCCCCATTCCTTTCCACCCTCTACCCCATTCCTTTCTTCCCACTGCCCCATTCCTTTCCCCCCACTGACCCATTCCTTTCCACCCACTACCCCATTCCTTTCCTCCCACTGCCCCATTCCTTTCCTATCACTGCCACATTCCTTTCCTCCCTCTACCCCATTCCTTTCCTCCGTCTACCCCATTCCTTTCGTCCCTCTACCCCATTCCTTTCCTATCACTGCCCCATTCCTTTCCTCCCTCTGCACCATTCCTTTCCCTCACTACCCCACTCCTTTCCTCCCTCTACCGAACTCCTTTCCTCCCACTACCCCATTCCTTTCCTCCCTCTACCCCACTCCTTTCTTCCCTCTAACCCATTCCTTTCCTCCTCTATCCCATTCCTTTCCGCCCTCTAGCCCATTCCTTTCCTCCCTCTACCCCAGTCCTTTCCTCCCTCTACACCATTCCTTTCCTTCCACTGCACCATTCCTTTCCTCCCTCTATCCCACTCCTGTCCTCCCTCTATGCCATTCCTTACCTCCCACTACCCTATTCCTTTCCTCCCACTACCCCATTCCTTTCATCCCACTGCCCCATTCCTTTCCGCCAACTGCCCCACTCCTTTCCTCCTATAACCCCATTCATTTCCTCCCTCTGCCCCATTCCTTTCCTCCGTCTACCCCATTCTTCCTCCCACTGCCCCTCTCCTTTCCTCCCTCTATCCCATTCCTTTCCTCCCGCTACCACATTCCTTTCCTCCGTCTATTCCATTCCTTTCCTCCCACTGCCCCATTCCTTTCCTCTGTCTACCCCATTCCTTTCCTCCCACTGCCCCATTCCTTTCCTCCCTCTACCCCATTCCTTTCCTCCCACTGCCACATTCCTTTCCATCCTGTACCCCATTCCTTTCCTCCCACCGCCCCATTCCTTTCCTCCCTCTACGCCATTCCTTTCCTCCCTCTGCGCCATTCCTTTCCACCCTGTACCCCATTCTTTTCCTCCCTCTATGCCATTCCTTTCCTCCCTCTGCCCCATTCCTTTCCTCCAACTGCCCTACTCCTTTCCTCCTACTACCCCATTCCTTTCCTCCAACTACCCTGATTTCCTCTCTCTACCCCATCCTTTACCCCCACTACCCTATTCCTTTCCTCTCTCTACCTCACTCCTTTCCTCCCTCTACCCCACCCCTTTCCTCTTTCTGCCCAATTCTTTCATCCCATGACCCCATTTCTTTCCTCCCTCTACCCCATTCCTTTCCTCCCTCCATCCCATTCCTTTCCTCCCTCTATCCCATTCCTTTCCTCCCTCTCACCCACTCCTTTCCTCCCACTACCCCATTCCTTTCCTCCCACTATCCCATTCCTTTCCTGACTCTACCCCATTCCTTTCCTCCCAGTGCCCCATTCCTTTCCTCCCTCTACACCATTCCTTTCCACCCACTGCCCCATTCCTTTCCTCCCTCAACACCATTCCTTTCCTCCCTCTACCTCATTCCTTTCCTCCCACTACCCCATTCATTTCCTCCCTCTACCCCACTCCTTTCCTCCCACTACCCCATTCCTTACCTCCCACTGCCCCATTCCTTTCCTCCCTCTATCCCATTCCTTTCCTCCCTCTACCCCATTCCTTGCTTCCCTCTATCCCATTCCTTTCCTGCATCTACCCCATTCCTTGCCTCCCTCTACTCCATTCCTTTCCTCCCTCTATCCCATTCCTTTCCTGCCTCTACCCCATTCCTCTCCTCCCTCTACCAAACTGCTCTCCTTCCTCCATCCCATTCCTTTCCTACCTCTACCCCATTCCTTTCCTCCCTCTGCCCCACTCCTTTCCTCCCACTACCCCATTCTTTTCATCCCTCTACCCCATTCCAGTCCTCCCACTGCCTCACTCCTTTCCTCCCTCTACCCCACCCCTTTCCTCTTTCTGCCCAAATCTTTCCTCCCATGACCCCATTTCTTTCCTCCCTCTAATCCATTCCTTTCCTCCCTCTATCCCATTCCTTTCATCCCTCTCACCCACTCCTTTCCTCCCACTACCCCATTCCTTTCCTCCCACTATCCCATTCCTTTCCTGACTTTACCCCATTCCTTTCCTCCCACTGCCCCATTCCTTTCCTCCCTCTACACCATTCCTTTCCTCCCACTACCCCATTCCTTTCCTCCCTCTACCCCATTCCTTTCCACCCACTGCCCCATTCCTTTCCTCCCTCTACACCATTCCTTTCCTCCCTCTACCTCATTCCTTTCCTCCCACTACCCCATTCATTTCCACCCTCTACCCCACTACTTTCCTCCCACTACCCCATTCCTTACCTCCCACTGCCCCATTCCGTTCCTCCCTCTATCCCATTCCTTTCCTCCCTCTACCCCATTCCTTTCCTCCCTCTATCCCATTCCTTTCCTGCATCTACCCCATTCCTTTCCTCCCTCTACCCCATTCCTTTCCTCCCTCTACCCCATTCCTTTCCTCCCTCTATCCCATTTCTTTCCTGCCTCTACCCCATTCCTCTCCTCCCTCTACCCCACTCCTCTCCTCCCTCTATCCCATTCCTTTTCCTACGTTTACCCCATTCCTTTCCTCCCTCTGCCCCACTCCTTTCCTCCCACTACCCCATTCTTTTCATCCCTCTATCCCATTCCTGTCCTCCCACTGCCTCAGTCCTTTCCACCCTCTATCCCATTCCTTTGCTCCCGCTGCCCCTTTACTTTCCTCCCGCAACCCCATTCCTTTCCTCCCTCGACCCCGTTCCTTTCCTCCCTCTACCCCATTCCTTTCCTCCCACTCCCCCATTCCTTTCCTCCCTCTATCCCATTCCTTTCCTCGCTCTACCCCATCCCTTTCCTCCCACTGCCCCATTCCTTTCCTCCCTCTATCCCATAGCTTTCCTCCCTGTACCCCATTCCTTTCCTACGTCTACCCCAATCCTTTCCTCCAACTACTGCATTCCTTTCCTCCCACTGCCCCATTCCTTTCCTCCAACTGCCCCACTGACTTCCTGCCTGTACCCCATTAATTTAACCCTACTACCCCATTCCGTTACTCCCTCTACCCCACTCCTTTCATCCCTCTACCCCACTCCTTTCCTTCCACTACCGCATTGCTTTCCTCCCTCTACTCCACTCCTTTCCTCCCTCTACCCAACTCCTTTCCTCCCACTACCCAATTCCTTTCCTCCCTCTACCCCCGTTCCTTTCCTCCCACTACCACATTCCATTCCTCCTCTATCCCATTCCTTTCCTCCCTCTGCCCCACTCCTTTCCTCCCACTACCCCATTCTTTTCGTCCCTCTATCCCATTCCTGTCCTCCCACTGCCTCAGTCCTTTCCGCCCTCTATCCCATTCCTTTGCTCCCGCTACCCCATTCCTTTCCTCCCACTCCCCCATTCCTTTCCTCCCTCTATCCCATTCCTTTCCTCGCTCTACCCCATCCCTTTCCTCCCACTGCCCCATTACTTTCCTCCCTCTATCCCATAGCTTTCCTCCCTGTACCCCATTCCTTTCCTACGTCTACCCCAATCCTTTCCTCCAACTACCGCATTCCTTTCCTCCCAAAGCCCCATTCCTTTCCTCCAACTGCCCCACTGACTTCCTGCCTGTACCCCATTAATTTAACCCTACTACCCCATTCCGTTCCTCTCTCTACCCCACTCCTTTCCTCCCTCTACCCCACTCCTTTCCTCCCTCTATCCCATTCCTTTCCTACCTATACC